>NC_081553.1:230713259-231013259 GCF_963082655.1 Stomoxys calcitrans | reverse complement strand
ATTGTTCGGTTCCTAGAAGCTTTAATTTTTGCTGGTTTAACAGAAGTTTGGTATGTAGAATAAAATTATTACCTACAACCTAATTTATTTTGTATACATTTGTAGCAGAATCCATGGTGGTGGGTTGCCAAGATTCGACCCGGCTGAACTTAGCACGCTTTTTCTTGTTAACCCTACAAAATATGCATACATGTCGGTCCGTCTGTTTGTTACTTGAGCGCTGCCGTGAGATGATATCTAACTTTTTTTTAGCCCAAAGAGCTTGACTTGCATGATATGTGGTTTCAACAAGACGATACAACACAGCATATATTATAATGGACTGGAGGTGAATTCGGTAAACATTTTATTTCACGTTTGGACCGGTTAATTGGCCGCCTAGATCGTGCGATTTTACGCCTTCATATCATTTTTTTGTTGGGCTTTGCTAAAGCTCATGTTTATACAGACTAGCCAGCTTCAATTGACGCATTGGTAGTCAACTTTGAAGCATTAATTCGTGAGATTCGCGCCGAAATGTTGGAAACAGTATGCCAAATAGTATGACTAAGCGGATGGACCATTAGAGGTGCAGTCAAGGCCAACATTTACATGAAATAATCTTTAAACATTAAATTATATGGAACGTTCTTGTGATTCAAATAAAGATTTTATGAATTTTTCTGAATGTTGTTGTTTTTTCTCTTAAAAAAATCACCGTTTATAACGCATAATCAGAATAACAATGCAGCTGGAGCCGATGGGTTACCGGTTAGGCTATTCAAACTGAAAGGGACACGCTAATGGAGCGCATGTATAATATTTTCTGTTCCGTACACACAAAAGGAGCCAAGGCAGTATATACCATCTACAGAGGAAACTGTTCAGTCAAGCTCCATAGGTCAGCAAGCTTGTTCCGGTCCAAACGATCGATCGCCAAGGGAATGTTTTGGTCATTGGGTATTGAAAGGCACCATTAACTCGCTTTTTCATGTCGAGTATCAAAGGCAATCCGTTTTTAAGCAAGAAGCCGTTGCCGTCTCTCGATACCAATGATTGTCACCGGGATGGGATAGCTGTGAGCACTACACGAGCTGAAACTTTGAGCTCCAATCTGTGTGGTGTCATCGTTTTGTTGTTGTTGTTGTTGTAGCAGTGTTTTGTATACTGAGGTGGGTGCCTAACCTTAATGGTATTTATGATTTACCTTCCCTTTAGATATGGTCGTTAATTTCGCCGATAGATATCGGGCTCCAAATTTTCAGCGGAAATCCTCTGCAACTGAGTGCGAGTGTCGAGAGGCCAACTATGCACTATAAAAATAAGGGTGCGGTAAACCGGAGCTTATTCAGGCAATCATACTCAACTTACAACAAGATCACGCACCCACTCTTATTTTAGTAGGCAAACAACTATTAGCTACTTCGGTTTGTTAACAACGCGTCAATTGTCAAGCCTTAATTTATATTCTAGGACCGATATTTTATCCAGCTTAGAAAAATGTGGATAAAAAGAATAAGAAGTGCCTAACAAGCAACTTTGCTATTTCAAGATCTCAACATGTTACCATTTAGTATTAATTACGACGTTAATTTTGGAAGAGACTTACCCATACATAAGATCCGCAGTTAAATGAAGTTTTTACTTTTCTTCCGAGACACAATAACAATGTTTTTATTCGTTTCGACGGTGAAGTATCCTCCAGACTGGTGTAGTACTCTGCCCCGTTAGCCAACAACTTTCATTTTTTTAACACAACACTTTTGTATTTGCCATGCCACCTTCATCCCGCGACATTTATAAACAAATGAAGACGCTTTTCAGTTAGGTTGCTTGATTTTAAATTTCAGAGTTGCAACTGACAATTTGAAATAACTTGGCATCACTAATTTTGCTTTCCAGCGCCCTCGCGCCATCTTTATGTGAGATGTATCTATTTGTCCGCACAAATTGTAAAATGTTGCACAAAATACTAAAGTTAATCCTCCATTCACAAGAATTGATAACTCAAACCCATGAATGAACCAAGAACAAAACTTGCTAATATGCTGTTTATACGGCACATCATGATTGTATTCATCGTGGGTACGTGTTGATTACAGCTTTTGGCAAAAACTGTACATTGATTTTATGGAATTAACCAGTCTTTACTTCTCTTTTTATAACTTTATTGAGGACAGAACGTGTTTTTTCAACATCGTGCAAGTAATGATTGCACTCTTCTGTGTAAACGGTAATGATAGAAAAAATCAAATTATTTTCGTTTTTCAGCCATGATTGACGGTGTGTATATGTGTCGCATACAAAAACAAATATGCGCATTAACACTCCATCAAGGAACAGGGGCAAACTTCTCAAAGTTTTTTCTAATATTCTTGTCAGAATTATAACCCAGACATTCAGCGTCATAGCGGACATGCTAACCTCTGCTCCAGGGTGGTCCCCGAATGTTATGTGACGCATACATCTTTAATTTCTCCAATTCTATTGCAATAACGACGCGTTTTGATGTACCATGTAAACTCCCCATAACATTCTAAGTGAATGTCAGATTAAGGAAGAAGAAGATTTTTAGATTATTTTAAAACAGTTTGAGCTTTTGAGCGGGCATTTTATTTTTGTCGTTGCATTTGTTATTGAAAAACCTATAACCTTTTTAAATATTGAGATAGTTGTCCTTTAAGTGTGCTCCCATAAAATCGATAAACATTTTTTATCTTTTGAAAAAGAAAAAAACAATGAATCCAGCGGTAAACGAATCGGGTGATGCATCACAATTTGGACGCCCAGTTTTAAAGGAATTAAACACAATGGTAAGTCCTATAAGTATCTCCATCCAAACGGCTATTTCCTAGTAATGGGTGGAGTTATTGTTGTGTATTATTAGACATACATGCAATTTCTGGGTGATTATATGCTGCAGCCCACACAAAAAGTGTATATGTATGGACATCGATCGGCATGTTGATTGTCGGCACACAGGATCACATGACGTCAACAAGAAAAATTACATCCTCTTCGATTTCGACTAAAAAGCATTAAATAAAAACACCAAAAGTTTAGTAAATTCAATCTGGATGAATTTTAATCATTCTGGATGAAAAATATTAAAAACCGAATGCTATATATCCAAAAATTGCAGTTTGCAACAAATATGTAAAATTTCCAGAGAATTGTGTAAATACAAAAAAAGAATCTTAATTTGGAAAAGAACATTTTATATCCCTGATTTTAAATTGAATTGTGGTACCCTGACTTAATTTTATATAAGGAAACTGGAAAAGGGACTGTTTAATCCATTAAACCCAAAAATCACAGCCCCAGAAGGAATACTTTCCCAACCTAGTTGTGCTGCTGAAACAAGGTGTTGGTTTCCACCCTTAATTTGCTTACTGGGTACTGTCAAGTAAAGGCTCCCTTGTGTTGCAATCAACCACTCGATCTATGTCATGAAGTTCCAATCTGACGTCTATGGCTATCCACAAGATGATGGATTTCAATCGGGACATACATTAACACGCGGTCATCAATCCTAGCTCCGTAGGAGTTCAGGCGGCTGCAGGAACGTAATTGAGCCAGAAGTACTCTGGTTTACTGGATGTTAACTTCTTCAGGTGCAATAGGTGATGGTCGATCTCTATGGTCTGCATTCATTGCTTCTGCTACCGTGGCAGCGTTAATGTTATCTAGACCACCCTAAAACGCCGCCAAATCTAGAGTTTCTTGTAGCGTTGAGACTCATGTTCTAGATCATGTTGATCCTTACTAATATCTCTGGGATGTGGATACTGTCAATTCCATGGCTGCCAGCCGGTTGTACGTACCGGATTGACCCGATGGAATCCTCCATCGGCAAGGGCTGCCGTCTCGGTTTACAACACACTGCTACAACAACAACAATATGTTGTCGTGCCTTCGCACGAGTAGGATCTTTGATGGTGTAGAGATAGCCCGTCGCAGTACCTAGAGCAGTATTCTGGCTGGTCTGAACTTTTTCAGTTTTATCGTTGCACAGTGGGAAAAAATCGAAAAATAATTATTAAAAAATATGCCGTGTGAGAAGGGGTAAAGATATCTCTTTGAAATTTGAAATGGTTAGAGCTGAGTTGTTAGGGAGATTGTGTACAAATAAGGAATGAAAATAAATTCTGCCCGATTTTTTTTTTACTAAAATCCCCAAAATATCGCTTTCAAGCAAAGATGATTACCGATTTCAAAGAGATATATTTATCCGCTCTCACATGGCATATTTTTTACTAGTTTTTTTTCCAATTGCGCACACTGTGCGTTGGTGGGACGTAAGGGCCATTTAATGGGAATCTCGACTACATTAAATTTTGTTCTACAAAAAAGTTTTAAAGGATATTTTACCTATACAGTCGAACCGGTTAGTTTGAAAAGAGGGAGATATTAATCCGCCCATGTCACTATGGATATATACCTAAGCCAGTAATCTGCGTGTTGTGCGCTCTAAAAACTAAAAAGTAACCTCAAAAAAGAAAATTTTTAAGTAAGGAATTCCGTGCTACTTATAAAATCCTAAATTGTTTTCCATACCTCTCCCCTAAGTTGGTTCATGTCTGGAATCGCGTCCTCACATAAGTACCGATGTCTGTTAGCCGCGATAGCCGAGCAATGACATAGAAAATGCTCCAGCGTCTCATCTTGTCGCACCTATTTTGCATAAGTGAGCTCGTAGTTCTGTGTCCCGTTATGATACCCAAAGCTATACTAACCTCCTTCTTACTTCCTTTTAGTAATAGCCTCGTCCTCTCACGATCCGCATGATAAACCCGTAAACTGTTCTCTCCCCTTCACTGCAAAATCGTCAGCCCTTTCATTCCCCCTTATACCGTTATGGCCCGGCACCTAAACGATGCGGTCTGTGCCATCCTCAGAGAAGGCGTTAATCTCCTTCTTACACTGCAAGACTGTTCGTGACCTTACACTCCTAGTTGTTATTGCCTTATGGCCATTTTACTGTCCGTAAAGATGTTCACATTCAACGTCCTCGGGTTAGTACCACACCACCTAACGCATTCCAAGATCTCCGCCTGCAGGACCGTATTATGTTCAGGCAGTCTTAAACAGATCTTCCTGTGTTCTCAATGTAGACCCCAGGCCCACTCTGTCCCCTAGCTTTGATCCATCCATGTACCAATATCTTCCAGACGGCAATACTAGGGTTCCGTCAGTCCAAGACTGTGCCGCCTGGAGCAGTCCTCGAACCGTATAAGACAAACGCTAAAAATACATCACTTTGGTTTCACTTATACGTTATTTTCAGTTCAGCGTAGTTCGGATAAGTCAAATTAGTATCCAGTTAAGCGATAAGCATAAGTGCAAGAGCCAACATCAACGTACTATTCATATGTGAAATAACTTGATTTGAAAAAGAGCAATGCTTAGGAGAACTCTTTAAAATTCGCTCATGGTTATGAGCGAAATTTCTTAAAATGTTTTTGCAAATTTTTATTGATGACTTGAATTTTTCAGACAATTTCCCATAGAAAAAACTTTTGTACTTATGCGCTTTCATTTCATTTCATTTCATTTCATTTATTAACCAAATATGTAATATAAAGCCAATAAGGCCCATAAAATAATTACATACAAACATTTCAGTAACCTGAGTATAACAGATAATTAAATTCATTTCTTAACATAATGAGGTACTTTATTATATTTACCTAATATTTGGCTCCCCAGCCATTAAAAATAAAGAATATAAAAGAAATCCAAATGGAAGAGAGCGATAAATAGAAAGTGGTCCAACAAAGTGCACAAGAATTAAAAAAAAGCGCAGCTATATTTAAAAATAGTGCAGCTTTGAAAATCCGATGTAAGAATAGAACAAGGAGAAAAAAATTAACCATCAGCAAAAGAGTTATAAAAATCAAAAAGTTTTAAACGGAAAACGTTGTTGGAATGGGAAAAGATGCGTAATTCATGAGGCAGTCGGTTCCAGCATCTTGCTACTCTAACAGCATATGATCTCGCATATATGTTTCTTCTAATTCTAGGAATAAATAATTGCGGGTTTCTAGTAGACCGAGAGAATACAAAAATCCTCCTTAGAGGAACAGGTCTAATATTAGCAAAAGCGTTATGAAAAAGTAGTAAATTCCTACACTCAACAAACCTTTTAAATGAGCAATTAAGAAAACGTTTTACGAAGCAAGATATACGATCTCGTCTTCGGACATTGTAGACAAACCGCACAACGGAATTTACAATTCGCCTCAATTTAGTAAAGTTAGCCTGAATAGTACCTGAAAAAACCTCCAAACCGTAAAGTATCTGAGACATTAACAGAGAATAAGCCAGAAGCTTTCTCACCTTGAAAGGTAGGTAAACAATAGAAGAATACATTTTACGAAGGCAAGACCAAACCTTCCCTGACAAGGCATCAATATGGTACCTAAAAGATAACTCAGTGTCAACAATAACAATTCAGCTTCATATAAAACGGAATTACGGAATTCAGCTTCATATAAAACGGAATTACGGTTGTAAAAGCTTTTCCGGTTTACAGGTATTTTCAGATAGAGATTTTCACGTAAACCAATTGAATTGCATTGAATAACACCCAAAATGAATGGTGCTTTCCGGCTTTTTTCGTTTAAGCGGTATTTTTCACTTAAGCGTCCCCCCGACTTGCGATAACTATGATCATCATAGAGGCCTGAACTTTGAGCTCCAATCTGTGTGGTGTTCTTGTTTATCACGAGGAGCTTAGCTGGCAGCTACCCGGCGCGTCTACAGGTTGAGGATAGTGGAATGCTCCATAGGGAGTAGCTGCAACTGCAGTCGTAGACAATCAGCGGTGTATAGTGCTTAGTCTCAGTAAGGGGCAGGGTGGCACCGACTCTTACTTTAATACTGATTACGCTCGATACGTCAAGGCGAGATATTGGGACCTTTAAATAACCAATGGGCATAATGTTCCGGTGGCAATCAGTCGTATAGTCCAGAACGATCTTGCTCACCTATAAGTCATGACGAGGATTGCCACCTCCATATGCAAATGTGGTTACAACAGCAATAGTTATGCGGTTTCGACTATATTTTTTTTTATTGAACACCAGTTGAGCTGGTGTGTTTCGCTATACGCTAAAATTGGTCCAGATCGGTCTATATGTTCGTTTGGAGGATTTATTGGGGTAGGCTTGACCCGGTATACTTGGTCCTGAATACTAAAACCATTTTTGTACAAGAGTCCAAATGGCCTTACATTTGAGCTTCAGTTGTCCCAATTGCCTTACATGTCGGATTGTGAATTTTTTCAGCGGTTGTTAACCCCCTAAGCATTCTACACAGACTATTGGTTCGAAACATAAATAACTGATACTTGTTGGTTTAAATAGATTTGATATTTACCCGCCGAAAGGGACTAGGATCCGCGGTCCCAGTGACAACGTTGTTAAATTTGATACTGGCTTTATAAGCTACATAAAATCGTCGAAATCGACTTACAGTTTGAAGTCGCTCTTTGCAGAGACTTTCTCCAAGAAAGATTCAAATTTAATACTCTTCACTGATGCTAGACGTACGCCTTTTTCTGTCATTCGACAAATCTTACATAACAACCTTGAGGCGATTTTTGAGCTTCGTTTACCAGAACAAGCTGGTATATTGTCCGCGGAACTCGCGGCTATTGACATTGCTATACCATTCGCTGTCAACAAGAGATGTCGAACTGTTATATGAACATATAGTTAAATTCTACATAAGAATAGAAAAGGATTATATGATGCTATTGTGAGCTAAGGTGGATCTGTTGGGGATATTTTGGTCTTGTGGGTCTCACCTCACATTGGTATTCTTGGTAATCAACGTGCCGGCGAATTGGGGGAGAGGGTGCTATGACTTGAGAACCCGATTGGTACACACTGTGTAGCAGGTGCAATTAACAGCCAATATATCGGAGGGCTTCCTCCTCTTTTTAGAAGGATAACAACCCATTGAGTACCAGACCTAATTATTTTATCTTCCCCTGATTAGAGCAGTGTGTGTAATGCTTACCCGACTTCTTGCCAATAAAGCGATATTTAATACGAGGCATTATTTTGAACGTACTATTCCTTCAATATGTTCTTTTTGTAATGAATACCCTTAGGTACGAAATATATCGGAGGGCTTCCTCCTATTTCTAGAAGGATAATAACCCATTGAGCTCCTAGAAGGATAATAGAGCAGGGTGTGTAATGCTTACCCGACTTTGTGTCAATAAAGCGATATTAAATACGAGGCATTATTATGAACGTACTCTTCCTTCAACATGTTCTTTTTGTAATGAATACACCTGGGTACGAAATATATATATGGTTGTATAGAATCGACATGCCTTTATTGCAGATACTAATCTGCAATGATATTAGCTGTATACCAAAGGTTCGTCAATCACTTAGTTTCCAAGGCATCAAGAATATTTAGATCAAAGTTCAATCATTATTTCACTTAATCTTTTGATATAATTTAGTAAGTTTAGTTCTATGCTTCAATGGTCTTAGAAACTCGACATATTTTTCTATATTTTATAAAAAAATAATTTATGTAATATATTTCAAACAAAAAAAAATTAATAATCTAATTCCTTTTTGTATTCCCAGATTCTGTACATGTCTGTTTTTTTTTTGTTTCGTCGTAATAAGATAGGAAATGGTGTTTCTTCGAATGTGCACAATTTATTTTTGCAATTCTTTTTTTTACTTTCCGTTTAGTCATCAATACGACGCGCCAACCATTGTAAACGTATACATTTTATTTATTGCAATTAATATCCGAATATAGCTTCAGTATTTGTAAGCATTACCCTGGTGACCATTTGTCTTGCCGCTTATTTTTGAATAAGCCACACAAACGGCTATTTTAGGCCAGACTTGACATTATTGGCAAGGTAAAAGCTAAGCGGCTACGGGGATAAGCATGTGGTACAGCTTAAGTTTCCATAGGGCATTTCCGATGAGGGTTAGCTTTATATTCCACAAAAGAAAAAGCTTTACGCTCTCTGACCAGCGGCAGGGGACGAAGAACCAGGGAAGTGCGGAGTCGGAGACTAGGAGTCGAGTAATTTTGTCTGGAGTCGGTGTCGAGAAAATTATCTCGACTCCGACTCAACAAAAGTAATTAAATTCTAAAATTGTTTAGAATAAAAAAAATAAAATATTTTTTTTTATTTTAGACTTTTGAATTCATTTCGGCTGATTTTGAATTCATGCTCGGGGTCTTTTTAAATTAATTTAATTTTTATTTAAACTATTTATCGATAGTTCATATAGGAAAATATTGCATATATCTTGTCTGGAAAATGCTTTCCATTGAAATATTGATTGCAAATTTTGCCCATGAACATTCCACTAAGGAACAGGGGCAAAGTTAGTTAAGGTAAGAGTGGCAGTCCTTTACGTACTCACTTAGACAATTTTAAGTCCATTGTGATACCACAGCAGCGACAGATCAAGCTTGAAGCCTAGGCTTCTGGTGGGAATCGAACCCACGAACCCTGCAATGGTAATCCAAGCACACTACCAACTCGGCTACCGGGGCGTCCAACAGGGCAAACTTCTTACATATCAATAACATTCATTGCTGTTACAAGTGGCTTAGCTACGAGCTAACGGGCGTCTCCACAGGTTGCGGATAGTGGAATGCTTCATAAGGAGTAGCTACAATCGCAGTCGCGGACAAACAGCAGTATCGAGCTAAGAGTCTCAGTGAGTCTCAGTGAGCTAAGAGTCTCAGGGCGGCATCGGCACTCAGTATTTGTGCAAGAGCCGGTGCCGCCCGGCTTCTCACTGAGACTCTTCGCTCGATATGACAAGGCGAGATATTGACGCCTTTAAATAACCTAAGGCCACAATGTTCCCGTTGAGATCGGTTCTTTGGACCGGATCGAGCACAGGAGCTTGACGTGGATCGCCACGTCCACACGAAAATGTGGCTACAACAACAACCTACATTAATGAGAAGTATCTATGAAAATTTTCATGCGGATAGCCTCATTCGTTCGAATTCTTTCGTAATTTCGGCTATCTCTTAACGGACAGACAAATATGGATAGACTAAATTAACCCATTAACGGCGTTTGGATAGAAATATACCCAAGAATAGAACTGTCTTAGAGTCTTTTTGCATTTTATTGGTCTATATTGAAAAAGATTAATGGTGATAAGCCTACTACTTTTGACAGCAGGTGCGGTTTCATGTCAAAGTCATTAATATACTCCATTTTTCGCTAAATGGTCATAAAATACTAAGAAATTTATTTTTTGTGTAAAAGCATAGTGGCTAAGAAAAGAAAAAAGATTTATTTTCATATGTTTGTTTTAATTTTTAAAAATTAAAATAATTCTTAAAATTTAAGTGCTCGGAGTCGACTACTGAGTCGGAGTTGAGTAAAAATTGCTCGATTCCGCAGCCCTTAGAAGAAAATGTTTGTTGTTGTTGTAGCAGATTGTTGTGTTCTATATTTCGTCTGCTTGATTCTGTTAAATGTCAAGACCCAGGAATTCTGCAACTAAGATGGGGTGCGCCCACAGGGATCTTGGTCTGAGTCGAGTGGGACTGGCTGGGCAGTTAAACAGGTTACGTGTATCGTGCGGTCCCTGGTTACAATCGGGACATATCTCTAGCACGCCGGCATCAATCCTTGCTCTGTAGAAGTTGAGGCGGCTGCATTTGTCGGAACGTAATTGAGCCAGAACTACTCTGGTTACCCGAGGGAGGTCAATTCAACCGGTAGCCATTCACTTCACGCGTATTTGTAGTGAACAATGTGGCTGAGGATTTGGTGACGGATATTTTCAGATTTCTTGCAACGAAATATGAGGCAAGTTCGTTGAGGTAGACGTTCAACCTATCGCAGATGTCAACATTGGGTCTGGGGCCTGATGCCATGATCGTACAATCTTCCGCATATGATACGAACTCTATGCCGTCTGGAGGGGGTGGAATGGAGGATAGGTAGAGGTTAAACAGTGTCGGAGATATATCCCCCACCATGGGGAACTCCCTGTTCCTCTCCTCCTTGCCCTGCTCCACGTTAGTACTAATGACTATCAGCGATATCGAGCGGAGAGTCTCAGTGGGAGGTCGGGTGGCACCGGCTCTTGCACAAATACTGAGTGCCTGTGATGCTGGATACGACAAGGCGAGTTATTGGCGCCTTTAAATAACTAATGGCCACTATGTTCCCGCGGCCATGGTCCTTTGGAGGACGAGGATCGCCACCTCCTCATGAAAATGTGGTTACAACAACAAAAACAACAACGAATGAAGGCCATAATCAAGCCGGGACACACCTGTTATTGGTGTGTTGTTTTAGATCGAACAGCCTGCATCTGGAATCAATGAAAAAGCTTGCAATTCCAGCGATATTTTTTCTCATATACATATTTACTCCTCTCTCTCCCCTTTGGGGGAGATGAACTGCCGTAATTGCTAAATTTAAAAAGTGAAGAGGGCTTATTGCATAAACTGGTTAATGTGTGAATTTCAAATACAAAATGTATTCTCTATCCCCCCAATATTTCATAAAGGGTCAATGGAGGGGCAACCCTCCAGCACAATGTTATGATCTTTTCTGAGTGAAATGATAAAATAATGCCACAATATTTACTCTTTTAAAAATTAAAATGGTTAAAACTATTTCCCTAAAGCCACCTTAATGTGGCACACCTTGTTTTTTGTAACAAATAAGAAATTGTCAAAGAAAATTTGGATAACATCTTAGCGAACAAGGCGACAGCGGGTGGGTGATATCACTTTTTTGCGGCTCAAAACAAATGGGTATTTTTTTTTTGGTAGAAACAAGCAATTGAGTGATTATTTGAAGCTTATTTGGCTTAACTGCTGGGCCATATTGCTGTGGTGGTTAAAAATACTCTACCTATCGCACCAAGGGAGAGAACCCCCAAACATTTTTTTTTAATTTATCGCAAATGCCTCCCATACTTATCACTCATTCTGGCTTGTTTTATTGCTTGGTGTGCTGGTAATTCTTTTTGTTTTTGGCATAGATCGAAAAGTAAAAGTGAAACGAACAAATGACACTTTCCTAACCCCTTTGCTTGCCCCCCCCCCCCCTACTAGCCTTAGTTGTTGTTGTTGCCCATTGAATTTGTTTCCAATACACCGTGAATGTTCATAATTTAATTACAAAAAACAAACGCTACACGTTTCCTGTGCCCTTCTTCGGCAAAAAGTTCATGGAAGAGTCACAGCAAGCCAAGTCACTGTTGTGATCAGACGATCGTCGGCCAAAGCATTCTTATTAATTAAAAAATTAACTCTTTCCAAGTGCGTCGAAGAGTTTAAAATGTAATCTTTGCCAAAGTAATTCAAAATAGGAAAAGCTTCTATGGCAGGGTGGCGGGGAGAGTTTCATTTCGCTGTGACTCGGAACATCGTCGTAGATGGCTGGCTGGCCATCTGTGGTTTTCAATGCTTTTTTCAGACTTCTTTTTATTGTTCTTGTCATTGTTGTTGTTGTTGCTATAAGTTCTTTCTCTGTTTTGTAATTATGGAGGGTTTTGTTTATTGACGTCCAGTCGATCACTTTGAAATTGTTGAACGAAATGAAATTTCAGTTGACGTTATTTCGTCGTTGCAATCCGTTCGGGCCTGCCAAGTCAATAACAGGCAGCGAGAATACTCTTTAAAAAGTTTTAACAGTTTTAAAAAATGTTTTTGAGGTTTTCCTTAACGTGTCGCCTCATCATCATGTACTCGCAATCTCTTTAATTGAACATTGATTTTGTTCGTATTCAATTTGTTTAATCGCATTTTTCGTGGAAATCCATATTTCGGGTCCATATCTATGAAAGCTTTCCAACGATGATCAGTATTAAAAGTATTTTCCACTGTAAAGTATAAACAAAGAGAGAAAAAGAAATTCATACACATATGTGCAGCACAATTTTCAAATCTACAAATCTGTGATACATTTTCTTCACCTTGGCTGATATTCCGCGACGGTGATTTAAACATGAATTCTATTATTTTGTCCAAAATTGTAGGTGTGAACAGTGTGATTAATTTAATTGAGGGCATACTCAAAGTAAAATTACAACAAGAAAATCTATAAAACAAAGTGCTTGTTAAACATTTAAATCTAAAATGGGAAATTCTGGTGGAAAACAAAAGTCTGCCAATGGAAAGGTGAGTATTTGAGCTGCACATTCTTCGCTAAGCACAAAATTAGACATTAATTGGCCTTTTATGAAATTTTCGAGTATTTAAATGGCAAAGTACCTCACAAATGTCGTCAGCATTAGGTGGTATAACCACCGCTGAAAATTTTTCTTAACGTTCCTGTCAGGACTCGAACCCAGCCGTTCAACGTTATAGGCGGGCATGCTAACCTCTGCGCTACGGTGCCTCCCTAATTACATATGAGTCATTGCATATACGAACGAGCAAAGTATATTGCTATTCGCCTTAACTGTAAGCCGGTAACCAGCTTTTTTGTCCGACTTGAATAAAATTTTATTTGTCCGACTTGAATAAAATTTTATTTATAAAGTAATTAAAGAGTTTATATATTCATTACAATTTCTATAAATATCTTTTTTTTTAGTTTTATCTTTTATTTATATTTTTTTTTTTTGCAAATGGAAAAGGAAAGCCAAGAACGTGTTCATCTGTTTAACTGCCCAGCCAGACATACTCGACTCAGACCCAGATCCCTGTGAACGCACCCCATCTTAGTCACAGAGTTTCTGGGTCTTGACACTCAACAGAATCCAGCAGACGAAAGATAGAACACAACAAACTGCTACTACAACAACAACTATGGGTAATTTGGTTTACGAAACGCGTCCCATAATGGTTGGTGTGTGTTGCAATCTCTGGCTTTCCTTTTCCATTTGCAAAGAAAAAAATCTCCTGTCATTGAGCTTGTCTCTGAATGAGAAACAAAAATTGTATAAATTATTTTTTAATTTTGTATTTTTTTTATTTTTTTAAATATCTCTTTTTAATTTGTTTTTTTTTTTAATTTTTCATTTTTGTTTTTTTAGTTTTTAACTTTATATTTTTTAATTTTATATTTTATATTTTGTTTTTTTTTTTATTTTAATATACCCACCACCTTAGTCACTCCGTTTGCAACACAACGAAACCTACGAAGTATATAAAGAGGTTTCTTTGAGTAATAAAGAGGAGGTATACCGTTAATAATGAAAAAGAAAACCATCCTAACAAATCTTGAACTCACATGACCAGAGACTAGAGCCTTCGGTGCCACTTGACTTTTTATGTATATCAAATGAACTGATGGGGATGCCGCAATGCAAATTTGACCTTGAATATTTTATTAAGGAACAGGGGCAAACTTTGGACATATCAATGAGTTCAGTCCTATTTAAGTTTTAATCGTGCCTGAATGGCGTGCAGCTTAGCGACACCACTTGTTAGAGAAGTTTTAACATGGCTGGATAACTTACAAATGTCGCCAGCATTTGCAAGATGTTCACGCTGGGATTTGAACTCAAGAGGTCGGTGTCATAGGCGGACATGCTAACATCTGCGCCAAGGTGGCCATCCATGGGCTGCCGCTACCGCATCAAACTCGTCTTGAGGGCTTTCAAGACCACAAATACCTTCGCCCAAAACATTACACCCGTCCTGAGGCTTATTGCAAAAATCCCCACGGACAGTCCTTTAAAAATTAATGAGTGCTATCCGATTCACGTTATAGTTCGCAAATAAAGCCTTTATGGCTCCCAAATTTCTAGGAACTAAATGAAGACGCCTGTCTCGGCAGCCCCACCAATTTGGATCCATACGTGTTCAGGAAAAGGCGGGATACATCCAGGCCAGAGCTCCCTCTTAGGGAAAACGAAATTCGAAATTTTGCATAACCAAATCGTAAAGCCTCACGAATCTTGTCTTTGAGGTTGAGCTTATAAACTTTCAATAGGATCAAGAAGTAAAATCGCGATTTAATAAGGTAGCTTCGTCAGGTGATGGGTTGATTCGAACCATACTTGAAATACTTAACAAGAACTAAGTTTCTAAAACCTATGATTGGGATACATTCAGGATTGGATCGCTAATTTTTGGACACCTTAGCACCGTCTAGTTGAGAGTAAACATTGTCCACATCAATAGCATACAACTCCGACAATAAAAAAATCACTAATCTCGCGATAGCGCCATCCATTCATCGTAACTGTTGATTTAACCTCGTTTTCGAAAAATTAATCATATCGACATGAAATCTTTAAAAAGAAATTTTAAATTAAAAAAACATAAATTTTCCTTGAAAAACAATCTGTTTTTTTAATGATTTCCAAGATTATATGGAATATGTCCAGCCATTCAATGTTTAGCCATGAAGTCGTGAAAATGTCCAAAATATGTTTTTGTTGTTTCTGGTTTTTGGCAATTTGTATATGGCACGCAGTGCACAAAGTTTAAAATTGGAACATAAATAATAAACAATAAATGTTCTCATACGACTGAATGTGTACCACCAAAACAACTACTTATGAGAGTGGGTCGCAAATGCACAGCTGCCATTGAGGAATAGCGGGGATACTAGGGGCAATATAAAAAATACTAGTCAACTCGGCTGGTAGTGATCTTCGATTCCCAATGGGGAGTCGTGGGCTAGACTCCCACAACATTCTTTCTACCTGTCACTTTTAAACATATGGTGTGTTCTGGGTTTCACTTTTCCCCTAAAAACAATTTGTTGTTATTACGTAAAAAGAGATCAAATTACATTCATTCCTTCTCCTGGCAAGAAATTTCTTTGTTTTTATTTAACCAATCTTATGATGACATGAATTTTGATATTTGGTTCGTGATAATAACAAGTTCTTTCAAGAGGGGAAAGGGAAAATGAGGAGGCTAACGTGGCTCGGAGGTTAGCAGGTCCGCCTATGATCGCCTGGATTCGAAACCTCCTAAAGCTGGCGACATTTGTGACATATTAAGCCATGTAAAAATGGCTTCTCCAAGAGCTTTTGCCCTGCGGCATGCTGTTCGGACTGGGCTATAACAAGGAGGTCCCTATATCATTGAGCTTCAACTTGTATCGGACAGGACTCATTGATACATAATTAGTTTGCCTGTTTCTTAATGGAATGTTCGTGGGCAAATCTGCATCTGAAAGGGGAAAGTGCATGCTAGAACACAAAATGGCTGGGTAATCACCATTTTATCGCTATATCCATCAGAATAGTTTTTAGATAAGTCGTTTGGTAGACCTTCATGAAATTCGATTCTTGGTAGTTTTATCTTTGCATGGGTGAATTTGGACCATACTGCTAATTTAGAATGTCATAACATAACTTCGGGTGTAAAATGTCACCCAAATCAGAGGAAAATCTCCATACTAAGAAGCTTAAAGAAATCATAAGCAAATCGTTAAGTGATCAAGCCATCTGGTTGGTCTGTTCTTGGTTTCACTTTAATTTATCCTGGAAGCTTCTAATTACTATCGCACGAATCAATTGTCCAAATTTCTTAATTTGTCATTATAAAAGTTCTGAAATTAAATTAAAAAGGGTTTTCGCAACAAAGAATAAACTCTTGGTACCTTGTTTACGTAATAACAACTAATTTTGAATATGCATTGATTTGAAACATAAAATCAATCAAAATTACGATTTGAATTAGACGAAATGTAGTATACAACGCAAATTCCAAATTATTTTTTTTTTATTAAAATATTTTTTAATAAAGAATTATGGTAACATTTGCTAAATTGTTCTACTAAAATTCCATAGACTATTTTTTACTTTGGATAACATCACACACCCACTCTTATATACGTACGCACATATGCCACTCATATCGTGATTTTTACATCTACAATTATATTGCTTGGTATTCACCCCAAAGATACTTCACGTTCACAAGAGACAAGAAAAATCGCATCAAAAAAGATGTGACGGTGTTGTCGTTTTCTTTGTCTGCTAGCACCATTGGGGAAGAGCTCTTGCCCCCCCCCCCCCCCCCATTCATCCTTACCAAATGGGGAAATGGTTTACTTCCTATGAAAAAGTCTTCAAAGTTCACATCATAACAAAACAAACGACGGAAAATAAAAGAAATTACTCCAAACTAATAAAACTCATCCAACAGTGGAGACCCAAAAGGGTACTTTATTTGGAATTGTGTTTTTTTTTTAATTTTTGCAAATCAAAGTTTTAAAATAAGTGTTTTTAGTTTTAAATTCAATTCAATTGTTTAAAGTTGATATTAGTGCATACTTTTAGGATATGTCTTCCAATGACGATCGAACATCCTCAATAAGATATACCGACCTATATATTCGAAATCTGACTTATACACTGTACTTACATAGATTACTGTTTTTACACCCGGCACTGGATAACTATGAGCTCCACAAAGGCTGGAACTTTGAGTTCCAATCTGTCATCATGAAAAGCTCCATACGGAGTAGCTGCAATTGCAGTCGCGGACAATCAGCGGTATCGAGAGGAGAGTCTCAGTGAGAGGCCGGGCATAAATACTGAGTGCCTATGATGCTCGATATGACAAGGTGAGTTGAGGGCGCCTTTAAATAACCAATGGTCTTCATGTTCCCACGGCGACTGGAACGAGCTTGCTCACATAGACGAGGATAGCCACCTCCACATATATACATGTGGCTACAATAATAACAACTATTTTTCACAACAGGGGCAAACTTCTCATATATCAATGAGTGCTGTTCGATTCAAGTTTATGCTCAATAATAAAGGACCTACTTTTTATTGTCAAGTCTAAACGGCGTGCCGCAGTGATACACCTCTTTAGGGATTTTTTTATCGCCAGCATATTTAGAGAGGATAACCACCGCTGAAAAATTTTTCTGAACTTTTCATAAGGGTTTGAACCACCCAGGTATTCAGCGTCATATATGTATGTATTTCCTATAATATATCACTATATTAAATATTTCCATCGGTTATTTTTCAGAGTTACTTACATGTTAATCTCATTGTAACACCCTGTGGTTACAATGTTTGCCGCAGTTATCTGGCATGTATCATCAGCACACAGCCATAAACATTTGGTGTCGAACGACGAAATACTTTTTCATAAAAAATAATGAGATCTATTTTTAGGCTGTTATTTGCTCTTGTTTAATTTTTTTCTTTCTCCTACTGTGTTTGTGCTCTTTTAATCTCACTCCAGTCATCTCGACTATGCCATTGCCGTTGCTGTTGTCAGACGTTTGTGTTGTTTATTGTAAATGGGAAGCATATGTTCTTAGGGGTAAATCATTTCCAAACAATACCATAGTGCCGTTCATTCACTAGATGACCCCAAAAAACACAAATTTAATTTTGCTCATGTGGTTTGCAATGTTGCTGTATTGGGCAAAGATGTTAAGAGAGAAAAAGAGTGGGTGTGAGAAATCACACCCTCTTCAATAAGAGTGTATGCAATTGTGGTCACAACAAAACTATGCGTCTTTCTTAACCTCCCTCAACGCTAAAGTTATTCCGGAAGAGTTTTTTTTTTGCATTCAAAATATGGTAAAACATAAATTTAATTGGAGTTTAAAAATGGTATTCACCTTGAAAAAGGAACCTTATATTAAAAAGATTGAAGTGAATTGCGACATTGTTTTGAAAAAAAAAATATTGTGTGTGTTTCATATGTTTCAAGAGTGAAACCAAAGGTCTGCTGCTGGACAATATTCGATTGTAGAAATTTGATCTTCAAAGTATGTTTCGTCGAAAATTGTTTTCACAGAAAATATCTTCGATTTTAGGTTTTCATAGAAAATTTCGTCGAAACTTTCTTTTCTCTTGCTGCGCTTAGGAGAGTTAGAGGACTTATTGAGCCCTGTTTCAAAACAAAAGCTTGCTTTACACCGTACTCTTTGGGTATGTAGGGCACCTTAATCAATTTGACAAAGGTGCTGATGAAGTTACATGGCGTAACAGAAATCAAGACAACTAGCCAGTCAAAGTGTTTTGAATAACAACACACATATGCTCAACTTTTATAAGTTTTTGCTATGCTATTCTTTGAATAGAATATGATCTCAAGCTGGAAGATGTTCAAAAAATTACTCAGAAATTTGATTTTGATAGAAAACTTTGACAACATTTGATTTTGATGGAAAATTTCTTCGAAATTGTATTTTTCATAGAAATTTTGTCGAAATATAATTACCATAGAAAATGTTGGTGTGGGTAAGAGCGTGTCTCGGTAAGGGTGGTGTATGTTAAAAAAATGCAAAATGAATAAAACACAGGTAATAAGGGTTTTCTATAAAAAAAGGTTGTCTTTATTTGTGTGTGATTTATCGATACATAGGCAATAATTAACTTAAAGACAACGGGTTATAGACAGTTTTGCCACTCAAGAAAATTTTTTTCTACCAAAATTTAAGAAAAATCCTACCAAAACCAACCAAATGTTCTACCAGCCAAAACTGCTACATGATGTTATACCCACCACCGAAAAGTTGGGCACTTTGCCACTCCAATTGTATCACATCATATTATACATTTTCAACACTACAAAGAATTGGAGCGTGGTTATTCATGAAGAATTTAGACATTTCCGACAATCTGTTTGTTGAAATCACTCTATAGACTTACATTCAAAGCTCTTGATATAGCACCCTTTACACCGATATCCCGATAAGAAATCTTGGGTTCATAAAGTCATATTCGTGCCCCGATTTCAATGAATAAGCGTGTCCAGTTTGGATAAACCGTTCTCCCGATTTAAATGTCCCGATTGTAATGCGCTCTTACTACCCATATTGCCGTTGCACTGAATTGCATGGCCCTCTCATGGATCTCTCAACCTCTGAATATGGGTCAGTTCTGACCATCTTGGTATGCAGCTGCCATATAGGCTTGTTTTCCGATGGAAGGCACAAAAGCCGCATCAATAAGAATTTACGAAACTTGGATCCCATAACACTCGCACAAGTTACAGTCAATATCAGAGCTTTTTTACTGAAGCTTGAAGTAATAGTATTTGTCCCCTCGACATCCATGGTTTTGTTCTGCACTCTTAACGAATACATAATTTTTTCAGTAAGTACTTTAACCTACCAAGAGAATAAAATTCCGCCAATTTTGGTAGGAACCTTTCAAAAACGGCAATATTGGTTATAGATGCGCGATGTCTGCGGTCTGAGCCTTGGATAGCGACTATTTTAAAAAAACGAACTGAAGTTGCTGAGAGTCATCGTTTGATATTAGAAGTCTCTCTCTGCATCTGAAATAGCGAGGTGTAGAAAGAGAAAGTGCTTTTAAGAAATCTTGTTTTTTGATATTGAATTGATTGATTTTTGTTGAATATCTGATTTTAATTGAAAATTTCGTCAAATTATGATTTTTATAAAATTTTGTTAAAATTTAATTTTTTTTTTAATTTTCTGAAAAATTTGATATTCATAGAACATTTCCTCGAAATTTTGATTTTCATAGAAGAATTGGTCAATATTTTTTTTCTCAAAATTTTCGTCATTTGATTTTCAATAAAACTTCTTCGAAATTTGATTTTTATAAAAAATTTCGTCGAACAAGACACAACATTTCTACTATTTCACTGGTCACTAATTAGTGAGTGGGTGGAAGCATGTAATCTTTTTGGTGGCATGGCAGTCTGACGAGGCCCCTGGCAAAGGTCGAAATCGCGATCATTGCAGCCCGCCCCTTGATACATTTAACACACCACAAATGTTGAGATTCTTTAAAGTGTTTTTGTTGTTTTGTTTTGAAAAAGAAGCAAAAAATAAAAACACATTGGCTTAAACCAACAACAAAATGAAATTTGATTTTCATAAAAAATTTCATCGAAATTTGATTTTCATAAAAAATTTCGCCGAAATTTGATTTTTATAAAAAATTTCGTCGATATTTGATTTTCATAAAAAATTTCGCCGAAATTTGATTGTCAATGAAAATGTTGCCGAAATTTGATTGTCAAAGAAAATATCGTCGAAAATTGAATTTTACACAAATTTTGAATATTATGTGAAAAATTGGTTTTCATAGAAAATTTTGTTAAAATTTCATTTTTACTGAAAATTTTGTAGTACACATTGCAAAGTTTACGAAAAATGTTTTTAAAATCAGATTTTTACACTCTAACCAGTTTAGTAAAAAAAATCGAAAATTTCCTTTCTTCGCATTAAAATTTCGGAGTTCCTTTTTTTCTTGTTTTGATTCGCTGCCATAAATATCTATTTGTGTATAGCGTTAGTCGATAACTCAACGTTACTGCTGCTTCTTTTGCTTGATTGCAATACCAACCAATAAGTAACACATTTATATTTTTTTTCTGTTTGTTTTGCGAAACAACTAATAACTACTTTGTAGGTAACGACATCATCGAATACTTTACTCACTGCATCCATTTGTGGTTAACATTTTATTTCGCAACCGTATGGAAATCAAAGAAGAAGTTGTTTGATTGCAGCACCAAAACCTAGAAAAGAAAAACGAGAAATCCGCGTACATGAAAAGAAAAACCATATAAGATTATGCAAAATATTCATTCAACCTTAACAAAACTTGCAACGGAGGCGCAAGACATGGCCAACGGCCAACGTTGTGGTAGCAGCAGCAGCACTACCACTCACTCCACATTCACACGTCACCATCTGCAATCTTTGGTTGTTCGAAAGTTTTATGTGTGATTTTCCCCACATCTCTAAGCAAAACTTCTCAAAGGCGTTTTCCCCTTGAATATATGTAGCAATGTTAGGGTGGTTAGGTTTGGAGAAGTTTAAAAATTGGGGAAATTATTAATTTTTATTAAAGCTGTAAAATCGTATTTAACAACTTTTTTATATAGTTTAGCAAACTTTAATTTAAATTTAGTAGCATGCCGATGTTTCTTATAGGTTTCTATAAGTTCTTGGTTGGACCAGATCGTAGTTCCATTTGCATATAACAAGTAAAGACGGGTTAAAGTCGGGCAAATCTGAGCTTTCGATACCCTACACCACATTGGATATGCAAGCTAAATCGTTCAAATTAAAATTTGCTTAAATTTTGGAGTGAAGAATTTCGACCAAAATTCGTAAATATTGTGGCGGTCATGGAGGAAGTCGCTTTGCAAAATTTGGAGAATATCGGTTGATAAGTGTGCTTGCAAGCCCCTAAAAGCGAAAATCGGGTGATACATATGGCGGCTATATCTGTCAATAATCTTGATATGAAATTCGCCAGTGAACTGAAGAGTCATAAAGAAAATCTTGGTGACAAATTTGGATTGGTGAGGATCGGTTCACAAATCAAGTTATTGCAGTATTACTCAAATTATATCTGTAGGCTATATCTTAATCGATTTCAACGAAAATTCGTACATGTTGTGGTAGTCGTAGAAGAAATCACTAAGCAAAATTTTGAGGAGATCGATTGATAAATGTGTTTGCAAAAGTTACAGAGATGGAAATCGGATGATTGTTATAGAATTAGCCATAAGACATAATAGAAAGAGGATCTGTTAATGGTTAGGTTAGATTGAAAAGAGAGTGCGGATATTAATCCGCTCCATGACACTATGGACACACACCTAAGCTAGCAACCGGTTTGTTGTGCGCTCTAAATACTAAAATAGAACCTCAAAAAGAAAATCTAAGTTAGGAATTCGGTGCTACTTCCTTAATTGTTTTCCATGCCACGCCCCTATGTTGGTTCATCTTTGGTATTGTGTCCCCTCCTAAGTACTGGCGCTTTTTAGCCGCGAAAGCCGGGAAATGACATAGGAAATGCTCCAACGTCTTATCATCTTCCCCACATGCTATCACTTGCCGCATCGATTTTGCTAAGTGGATTACCAAGTAATTGCAGTATTAGTCAAATTCGGAGGAAAATCTATATGGGAGCTTTATCTAAATCTCAACCGATTTCGACCAAAACTGGTATACAAAGTAAGAGAAATAAAAATAAACATTGTGCAAAATTTTGAGAAAATCCGTTGAGAAATACGCTGACAAATTTGGGGCACCACCCCTTCCCCAAAGGGAAAAAATTTACCGACCATGCCAATATGTGACTCAAATGAACGGTATTTGACGTTAGAAAATGAACTTGATAACCAATTTTGGGGCCAAGTGTTCGGGGAACGCCTCATCCTAAAAAATCTTAACCCATTAGCAATATGGGGTTTAAGCAAATGGTAGTCCAATAAAGATCATATGGGATTCAGATAAAAGCACTTATATTGTTACCCTGTTGGTTAAGCGATATGCATATACTATTTCCGTAGCATGGTATTTCACTAAAAGCTCTTTAATTGTCGAAAATAAATATTCAGAGCGGGCCCGGTTCAGCTAGTATTTTATATATCCTAGACCAATATTTCAAAGAGTTAAGAACAGAATAGCGAAGTTAGTATCCCCCCATCCTATATTTGAGGGTATAACAAATAAAAACGTGTTAAGTTCAGCCGAGATGTATCTTGGAAACTCAACTAATGGATTATACTAAAAATGTAAAAAAATTATCTTAATTGAAGCGCCAACGTGTACGTACAAAATTTCCAATTTCAGTCAAAAGTTTAAGCTTCTTTGTGACGTAGAAGACTAATCAGGAGATCGGTTTATATGGAAATTTTATTACTTTAAACACCGCTTTGAACCATACAGAACACTACGCACAAATGAATAAAAATTGCAGCTTCCACGGGCTCAAGATCTCAAATCGGCAGATCGGTTTGTATGGGAGCTATATCAGGTTATAGACCGATTTAGACCGTACTTGAAACGATTGCTGGAAGTTATAACAAAACACCGTGTTTAAAAATTCAGCCAAATCGGCTAACAATTGCGGCTTCCAGTGGTTCAAGGTTTCAAATCGGGAGATCAGTTTATTTATTTGGCATCTATTTCAGATTATTGACAGATTTGGACCATACTAAGCACTGTTGTTGGATGACATTAAATAACCCTATTTGGAAAACTTCAGGCAAATCGGCTAACAATTGCGGATTCTAGAAGCTCAAGATGTCCACTTGGAATATCGGTTTATATTGGACCTACATCAGGTTATAGACCGATTCGGACCATACTTGGCACGATTGTTGGAAGTTGTTACAGAACGCTAAATGTAAAATTCGGGGATAAATAGATATGGGAGCTGTATCTAAATCTCAACCGATTTCTATAAAATTCTACAGCAACGTCGAGAGCTAGAAGATAATCCTTTGTGCTAAATTTGTTGAGAATCGGTGTCGCAATAATGTGACATTTGAAAAGCTGTATCTTCTTTGGTGAGGCCCGCAAATTTTTAGCTCATGTGCAAATATTTGCATACCACAATTTTCAACTGAGAACTTTGGATACTATTGAATCAACTTTTTTACCATACTTCTTGCAATCAACACCACAATTTTCATGCCTACCCCGGTTAATAGGTTGGCTGGTTTTAATATGTGGCATTTTTAGGTCTTTTCTCCGATGGTTTTTTACAAACTTGTTCTACTTTAAAATTCTAATTACCTGTGATAGACCCTTTCTGCCAGTTGAGCTATTGTAGCATTACCGAAGACGCCGAATTGTCTTATATGTCTGTCTGTCAATTCGTCTTTTATAGTTCTTAAGTCTTGTAAGGCATTTAGGGCTTGCGAATACCCATCGCTACTGCTACGGCCGCTGGTGCCCGCTGCTTGCAAAAAATGCGATGCAGCCGAGTGCACTATCGCCGCAAGCACTGTAGATGTTGATGAACGGGCAAGTACTCTTTCTTAGCGTTAGAGTTGTCTTCCATTTTAGTCTACCGAGAAGGTGCTGTTGAATATGCCATTAGTTATTTGGAGATTAGTTTCAGTTTTGTTTAGCCGGTTCTATTTGCCGGTCGTGTGTGTACCCCGTTCCGTTTGTTGTTTATGAAAATTAAATTATCTTATTTTAATGAATCCCGTGTAAAGTGTTATTATCTCGCGCTTTGTTTATATCGAAAATAGATATGTCGTTGTTAATTGTTTTGTAAACAGTTGCCTGGAACCAAATGAGTCAATCTACAGACTGAGAAAAAAAGGATTTAATTACCTAAAAATTTTTTAACGAAAAACCTGGGCAGTTTCAGAAAAATGTCTGCTTCAAATTTAGAGAAAAAATTTTAACCAGTTCTTATTTGTTCTGATTTTTTTATTGGTGTCGGTTATTAACCTTTGGAAGACTAGGATAAGTAAAGATCCTAATACTAAAACATCCGACATTGCAGGGGCGAGAGACCCAGCACATGCTAACGACGACGGAACCATCAACGACTTTATCGAGATTAGGAAGACTAGGATGGATAAAGATCCTATGGCTGAAAGATCAGGCAGTGCAGTGATAGAAAACTCAATGCCGCCTAACACACAGGGAGCCATCGATGAGACCATAACCTACACCCAAGAAGACCATTTTCTCAAGATTTGAAAGACTAGTATAGGCAAAGACCCCAAAATTGGAACATCAGGCAGTGCAGGGACTTTAGACTCAACACAGCTTTACGGACATGGACCCGATGATGGAACCATTATCGACTTTCTCAAGATTCGGAAGACTAGGATATGTAAAGATCCTAATATTAAAACATCAGGTAGTGCAGTGACGGGAAACTCAATTTTCACTGCGTGCCTAGAACTTGGATATACTCCGAAAGCCTGGCAAGAGGCAAGGTTGGTGTTTATACCCAAGCCCAACAAGGCATGTTTCGCGACACCAAAGGCCTATAAGCCTTGTGTCCTTTCTATTCAAAACCAAGGAACGCATTGTGGATACCATGATAAAGAGTAAGACATCCAGCAAACTGCTTAAATACTGCTTAAAAACATAGTCTTGAACTGACGGAACCCTAGTATTGCCGTCTGGAAGATCATGTTACACGGATGGGTCACAGCTAGGGTACAGAGTTAGCCTGGAGTCTACATTGAGAACCCAGGGTCAGAGATCTGTTACGGGCGATCACGAAATGCGTAGGGTGGTGTGGTACTAACATGAGGACGTCGAGTGGGAACATTTTTACCGACAGCAAAATGTAAGGTCCCGAACGGTCTTGCAGTGTAAGAAGGAGATTAACACCTTCTCTGAGGATGGCTCAATCCGCATCGTTTGGGTGCCAAGCCATAACGGAGCAAGGGGGAATGAAAGTGCAGACGACTTGGCTGTGAAGGCCATTTGTCAATACAAAAATAATCCAGTGTGTATTTTAAAAAGTTTAATTTTTCTGAACCAAGGAATAGTTTGCACATTTAGAGTGCTAAAGCCAAAGAACACACCGCATTTTTCTTTTCCATAATTTTAATATTGAAAAGTTCATCTCAACTCAAATCCGCTGTTAAAACAGGAAAATTGTAAAAAAGTCTTACCTGTGAAGAATTATTCCAATTTGGCCAATATTGTCCCCCGGGAAAATCTTTGCACTTATGCTCTCAACTCAGATTCTATGCAAGACGAACAGTCACAAAAAGTTGAGATTTTGTCATATCATTTATCATCATTACTTTAAAAAGGTGCTGAATTCTTCGCAAAAGTAATCTCGAGTCGAAAAATCTGAAAATCTACAATACTATAATACTGACTTTTGCATTCCTGGTATGGTTTAGTATTTTGCACTTTTTCATTCATTATTCTTGTTATTCCCGTTATGAGGACTTTGTGGCTCTCGTTTCGTTATGCTCTTTGTAGCCATACATTGAGAGAAACTAAAATTTAAAAAAAAATGAGAGAGGGAGAGAGTAAAGCAATTTCGTATTGACTTGCTTTACTCTCTCTCAAAGAAAATTCCATTTTTATTAAAAAATTGTGATTTCAATACTTTATTGGGTTTTAAATATTTTATCTATAGTTTCTATAGGTCAGGTCATAAATGTCACGCCTCCTCACAAACATTCTACGTGATTTGTAAACGAATACATTGTTTACTTCACAAAGGCTTTTCTATGCAGATTTCTTAAACTATCGATTATTCGAATATCCATAGCGCCACAAACGCTGAGCATTTGTAAAAGAAACCCCAAAAGTACAAAATATTTTTGACACCAAAACATTTAGAAGAGAACTTTTTCTCACCTCAAAAAGAAACCGAAAAAACGGCAAAGAAAAATCCACTCGTAAACTTAGGAGCTCGAGACATATTACATTAGCCATCTCAGACTAGCGACAACAACGACGACGCAGACACACAACGAGATCAAGAGCAAATTGAAAACAAAACAAAAAAATGTAAATGTATTGAAAACCGAAAAGAAAGCAAATGAAATGAAGAGTATTTGAAATGAAAACTAAACAAACACGTAATTCTCAGACTAAAAACGACTACAACGACGACAAATAGCGTGCGCCATTCGCCACAGCAGAGATTTATTCAAAAACAAGCAAAACGATCTCAGCTCCTGTATGCTGCAGTACCCCAGCCACCCCCGTTGTTCGTATGTGCTGATGCTGGTGCCGGGAAGAAAAGTCAATGAGTCGTTGCAAAGCAACATCGCAGCATAGCATCTGTGTAGAGTAAAAATCGCCCCTCGAAACACTTGAACGCGAAGAAAACTCAAAATTTCGAAAACAAAAGAAAAACACAATGAAAAAATTTATTGGGATTTGAAATTCAAATGCCTGAGAAACGTGCGGATACAATTGTCGGCAAACAGAAATAGCGGATCATTCAATAGTAGCGGGACAACAATGAAGCATATTTGAAGGAAAAATCATAATTTTCCTCCCAAAAAAAAAAAAAAGATAAATATTGTGATTGACATTAAAATATAATCCAAAAAAACAATTGCTCGATTTTTTCTATGTATATAAGAAGAAAAGCTGTAGAGGTGTACCCTAAGCAAATTTTGTGTTGTTGTTTTCTTTTAATTAAAGTCGTCTTCTTTTTAGAAGATCAACGTTCAACGACTATCGGTGGTGCCATTTGAAAGAAAAAGTAATCGTAAACCCAATTAAAGCGAATAACGCGTGTGAAGCGTAAAATAATTACGTCAGTTCAGTATCAGTTCTTAACCAAAAAAAAAGCAAAAAAAATACGAATTATATATTTCCAAATATAGAAATCAATCAATAACCGTAAAAAACCCATTGTCATAAAGAATCAATAAAGCGTAACATTAATAAGACTTCGTCTATACGAATGCGCCATGGATTACATATCGAATTTAATTAAGCGGCCCCTGAGCTTAGTTGTAGCTGAGGCCTCGACTGCAACGGATAAGACCCAAACTTCAACATCGCTGCCTTCAAATCTAACAAACGGCCAAGAGGACAATAAACAGCAAAAGCAGGATCAAGAGCAAAATAACAGCAACGAATTGAATAAAAACACATCACCAAAAGAAACCCATTCCTTAGTATTGACCAAAGAGCAGGATGTGCAACAAAATAACATAACTGATAAAAAGTCCACTGAAGTAAACCAACTACCGGTCACAGAGCAACAACAGCATAGTTTTGCTAAAGGCGAATGCAGCCAAGAGCTAACCCGATCCTTAGTTGGGCCCTCTGAATTTAATCAACCACACCATCGTCTTTTGTCTTTGTCTTCCTCCTTTAATGGAAACTTTACCGACTTTATTGGTGTATCCAATGAATTATTAGATTTGGATGAATTCCTCCCACCTCCACCGCCTTTGCTCTCGAACAGCATTTTACTCTCACCTGTAGAGGATAATAATAATCTGCAGTCAACAACTCCTTCGCCACCACCACCGCCATTGTCGCCCTCTATGATGGCCTCACAGACTATTGATGAGCTGCTATCGGAAATCAGTGATAATTTAACATTGGCCGGCATTAATGATGAAGTTCTATCTATTGCATCGCCTCCCAAAATGTCTGAGGTAAATTGTGCAATTTTGTTTAGTTTTTTTTCCAAATCGTGGTGCTATTAGACAAAAAGAAAGAAATTTACTTTTTAATATGCGTGCGTTAATTGTATGGTTGTTGGCCTATTGACCATGGTTTTGTTTTTGGTCTTGCCTCACTTATTTGCAACGTGTGATGATTTCGAAATGTCGTTGCTTCTCGGACAGGCAATGAGACAGTGTTGCCACAGGCCCAATTATTTTTAGGTAAAATTTATGAAAAAAGTGCATGCATTTCATCATGTCAAATACGCCTTATACCCAAAGGTTATTTTTTTTTTTTTTTAATTTGTTTAATATATTTTCATATTATTATTATTTATTTATTTTTTTACATAACTATAGTATAGTTGTATACCGTCTTCGTCATTTCGTTTGTAGCACCTCGAAATAAAGAATATCTATTCTTGATCGTCATAACATTTTTAGTCTATTTAGCCATGTCTGTCCGTCAGTCTATCCGTTCGCCCTCCTGCCGGAAGCATGTTAACTTACGAACTATTTTATGTAGGCCCATTTGGCTATATCTGGCGATAGCTGTCATATAGACAGATATGCCGATTTAGAGTCTTAAGTCCATAACAGGCGTATCATTACCCAATTTCGTTGAAATTTTCGACGGTGAGTTGTATAAGGCCCATCTATTTCCGACACGTATAGCTGCCATATGGACCGATCTGCCTATTTAGGGTCTTAAGTTCATAACAGGCGCATTTACTACTCGATTTCTCTGAAATTTGCGACAATGAGTTTAATAAGGCCCGTCGACATCCGAACCAAATCCGAACAAGATCGTAACATAATATTTAGATAAGGTTGCCATATAGACCGGTCAGCCGTTCATATTGGGATTAGATGTCGGGAGTCTCAATACAACTTACTGTTTCAAATATCAGCGAAATCGCATAATAAATGCTCCTGTTATAGACCCATAACAGGCGCATTTATTATGCGATTTCGCTGATATTTGAAACAGTAAGTGGTATTAAGACTCCCGACATCTGACCTGAATATGGTCTAGAACGTATCATATTTAGATATATCTGTTGTGTAGACCAATCTGCCGATTTAGGGTCTTAAGCTAATTAATGCTGCATTTATTACCCTATTTCGCTGAAATTTAGAACAGCGAGTTCTTCTACGTGTTGGGGAGAGGGTGAGAGCGTGTCGTGGTGAGACGTGCGGGTGAGAGATTTAAAAACAAATAAAACACCTGTGATTAGGTTTTTTCTTTCAACAAAGGGTTGCCTTTATAAGTGCGTGATATTTCAACACAGGCGATAGTTACCTAAAAGACAAAGGGTGAGATATGCGCGATGTCTGCGGTGTGAGACTTAGATTCCGAGTGTTTTGGGAAAAAGGACTGAAGTTACTTCGAGGCGTCGTTTTGTATTGGAAGTATCTCTCTTTATATCCGAACTAGGCGAACTCGTTCCTAAGAGAGTTGTAGAAAGAGAAGTGCTCTTAATAAATCTTCTTACAGTCCGGCTGAGCGAACAAGGCCAAGGAGAGGTTGTAGAGGAATTTCCGCGAAAGGGAAGAATCCCTCTACGATCCGAGCTAGCGAACAAGCTCCATGGCAGGTTGTAGGAAAACTATAAGAGCTCCTCCCTCTACGTCCTGCTTTGTGAACAAGCTCAAAGGAGGGGGTTTGAGAAAGGAACAAGCCAAACGTTTGAACTTAAACACTAAGCCTCCCGAGATGGTCGTGATCGGACCATATTTCGAACGATTTGTCGATTAAGAATCTGAATCATATATAAAACACTTTTATAACCCGATTTCGTTGATATTTGGAACGATTACTTTTATAAAGCTTCTAGGTATCGGCCTATAATTGGACATTAATGTGGGTATGGTAGAGTTATAATAAAATAGGGTAATAAATTATTATGCCTTTAAATGCGATCCATGTATAAAATTAGGCCTAGGCGAATTTACCAGGCTTTTACTTTTTTATAAAATAGTTTTTATTTTTTTAATTTTTACTATATTAAATTCTTAAATGTCTTATTTTTAATTTGTTTTTTTTTCCTTATTTTTTTTCTTATTTTGTTTCTACATTTTTATTATTTTTTCTACTTTAATTAATTTATTTTTCCAGTATTATTTTTTTATTTTTATTTTTTTTAATAATCTTTTCAATTATTTTTTTAATAATCTTTTTAATTATTTTTTTAATATATTTTTTAATTTATTTTTAATAATTTTTTTTAATCATTTTTATTGTTTTATTTATTTATTTTTAATAATTTCTTTAATTATTATTTTTTAATTTTTTTATATTTTTAATTTTTTTTAATATTTTTAATTTTGTAATTTATTTTTTTTTGTCTTTTTTTATTTTTTTTTGTCTTTTTTTATTTTATTTTTTGTCTTTTTTATTTTATTTTTTGTCTTTTTTTATTTTATTTTTTGTCTTTTTTGTTTTTTTTTTATTTTATTTTTTGTCTTTTTTTGTTTTTTTTTTTTATTTTATTTTTTGTCTTTTTTTATTTTATTTTTTGTCTTATTTTATTTTTTTTATTTTATTTTTTGTCTTTTTTTTATTTTATTTTTTGTCTTATTTTATTTTTTTTTATTTTATTTTGTGTCTTTTTTTTATTTTATTTTTTGTCTTTTTTTTATTTTATTTTTTGTCTTATTTTATTTTTTTCTTTATTTTACATTTTTTATTTTATTTGTTTTATTTTTGTTTTACACTATTTTTGTTCATTTTATTTTCTTTAGTGATTTTATTTTTTCAATTATTTGATTTTATTTAGTTTTTTTCTACATTGAAGCTTATCAACCTTTTTTTTTGCATTTATTTTAATTTATAGTTTTTTCTAATTTATTTTTTTAATTTACTGTTTTTTTTAAGTATTTTTATTAATATATTTTTTTCTTTATTTATTTTTGTGTAATTCTTTGTTTTTATAAATTTTTTGCTGTTATTTTCTTAATTTTAATATTATTTTATCAGATTTTTGTTATTATCTTAATTTTTCTATTTTTTTTAACACATCCCTTGCTCAAGCTTAAAGAGATGAAACAAAAATTAGAACTGTCCTGTTCAATTTCTAAAATTTTAGAAAAAAATAATGCGATTACACGGCAACGCTGCAAACAGACGTCGCCTCGTCGAGAGTTTTCACAACCATTTGTCACTTTCAATTAAATTAGAAGAAATGTGCAAATTTCATTTCGTTTTCTTTTTTTTCTCTCTTTGCTATTGCTTTTGCATTCTGTTTTGTTGAGTTTTTGGTTTTTGCGTTGTTGATTATCTTTTGCTGTTATTCTTTTTTTTTCTTTCATCCCCGAAACATATTTTTTATATAAATTATACAACGCAATGCATGTTTGCCCAATGTGTCAATAGCGAACGACGACATAATAGGAGCAACATTTGTGATGCTTATATTAATCAAAATGAGATATTAGTGTTTGTTGGGCGAAGGAAAGATGTTTGCGGGCGCCTTTGAATAAAAGAAATTTGCTATATGTAGCAGTTTTATGGATTTAATTTAGTATGTTGTTTTGTGAGAAGAAATAAAATCTTTACCCAGTCCATAAGAATTTTGTAATAAAATTAGACTGTTTTATTAAGCATTTTAATTACTGAGTAGTTCTAAAGGGTCTGGTGTGCATTCATGGCGTGCTCCAATATCAAGTTTAGTATATTACACCATCTGTATGGTGTGTCAGAGTTACTCTTCGTTGTGTCAGAGTTACTCTGGTTTTGATAGACAGGATTCTTTTATAATCAACTATGGTGCTAAATTCGGTTGGACTGGCCTGCATTTCTGTTCTATATGAGTAGGCTGTGAATCGAAAATGTGTTTGAATCTCGAACCGGTCATATGTATATCTTTCCCAATCACTCTTTTGGCATTTTAGAAGAAACGGATTGTAGAGAAGCTCACAATGGACCTTTGTTTTAAACATCTATGGCTTCTCTTTTAGTTTGTTCAAAGCAGTCTCCTGTAATGTCTTTAAAACTGCATTTTGACAGATCCGCAGGTGGTTCCCTATCAGCATTATGTACAACACCATGACCCACACTGGAGCAACATAATTTCCTACCCGGTGGGCCTATCGTAAGATTTCAAGCTTTCTTTTTCCTTGCGAATTAATCAAGAAAACCTGGTTCTTGCTGAATCGCATTCTTTGTCCATCGATTGACATCTGATTGACATTTTACATCTATTTTTTGTCAAGAATAACTTAAAATATCACTAAACTGGCAGAGGTAAAAAGATAAGAGAGGTAGGGGTTAAACAAAATCAGAGATAGAAATCCACCCTGGGGAACTCGACGTTTCGTTTTAAAAGTCTCCGTCACTGTAACCTTTCTTTTTGGCACACTATATTACTCATATTAATTTTGGACTACTAAACATTTGAAGTGCATTTAAAATTAAATGTCCCCTCTAATTAGATGTGGAAACACAAAGCAAACAAAAAACAAAAGAACAACAACGCCAACATAATAACCTCCCGTTGCACAGCAGCCGTGTTCCATAAAGTATTCATGTATTTTAATGTTATTAAACAATACATTGACCTCTTCTTCCATCACAATAACTCTACTGGCTGCCCTCAAAAATCTCTATGTGGACAAAGGTAGAGCATGCCAATGAATGGGTTTTTCTGCTGCATTAACATCATGGTATGAGAAGCCACCCCAGTATACAAGCACTTGAATAGGAAATATGTGAATTAACAGACCAAATGAGCAAATATAAAAAAACACACACAAATACTCATATTAAAAATTAATTTGTTATTTAAAACCTTTGAATTGATGGAGAAGATTTTTTTAAATTAAAAAAATGAAATGAAACTTTGTTTATATAGCTCAGTCTAAACAAATGTGTTTTTGTATTCAAAATTGAAGAGTAATTTTAATAACTCTGCACCTGAACATGGACCTACTTCGAGTACGAATGTTACGAATTCGTCACATCTGTGTTCTTTAAGCCAATGCTCAATACTACAATTTAATATTGAGGAAATTATTGAGACCATACCCAGTCCCAAGTCATTAGCAGCAATGAAAATCTTCCCTAATTCTGATACAGTGGGTATACAAGTTTTTGAAAAAAATCTCAATTTATCTCCAAACCCTCTATTTGTAAACTGATGCATAAAAATGGGTTTGGTAATCAAGACAGGCAAGGGTTTAAGTAAAGGTAAGTAAGCATAAAGACCGATTTTTCTTTTTCTTCAGGCAGGGTGCACGCTTATGGCTCCACTCCTCAATGCAGGCAAGGGTTTTTGTATATGTTAATCATAAAAACCGATTTCTCTTTTTCTACAGGAAAGGTGTACGCTTATGGCTCCATTCCTCATGAGCCTTGTAGCAGGACTACCAGTTTACACACCATTTTGCATATATTACTGGGCAAGTCTAATCGCTTTATCTATTGAAGGCATCTGTTACAAGCAGCCACCCCTCGCTCTTTGAAGACGTCTAGCTTCCCTCAATATCATACTGAAATGGGCAGCGTATTGTGAAATAAGGGACTTCACGTTAGGGTGGATCAATTTTTAGATGTTGTCTTAATCATAATCTACAACAAATTCTAATAAGTTGTGCCCAAGAAATTTAAACGTCAAAATTGGTTCAAAAACAAAAATTTTTCATTAAAAACCGGAAGCTCGATTTTGATTTAGACTAGTTGTGGGCACATTAGCACACATGCGCACTATTTGCAAGCCCATGGGCTTATGTTCTTGTGCCCTTAAACAACAATGTGCAATTGTGTGTGTGTGTGTGTGTGTAATACACTGTATATGTCTACCGTGGCCCAGAGGTTACCATGTACGCTATGACGCCGAACGCCTGGGTTCAAATCATCAGTAATTATTTTCCATTCTACTCGATTTTGTGGGGTGATATCTCGACACTGTTCTAACCCTTATCTACGAGTACATGGATGCAGGTGTAGCTATCCACGTCTAGTTTGTAAAATGTGTACAAGGGTGGAACGACCTCTTCACATCCACATTGATGATATGTACGTTAGGTTAAACACATGCCTTGCCAAACTGGACAGTTATATCTCATAAAAAAACATATATTTTCACCAGTACGCTGACAGTGAAATATGAGAATGGATGCGAAATTTCTCACCACTGTTCCAAAATACTGGGTGTTATATTTAAATATTTTTACAATTCCACTGCTAAAACTGTTACATTCGCACTTTGGCAGAAGGCAAAGAAGGACTTTAAGTTAGTCAATTGAAATGTCAGTGGGAAACTATGCAGTGTTAGTATGGTCCTCCCGTTAAGGGACACGCAGTGAACTAATATCGAGATTATCAAGAAGCCTCTCTAAGTACTGCGCCAGGTTGTTTTGCAGTAAGTTATACAAAGGACCGTTTCTGTAAGCATAGGATCAATCATCTTGTCATCTGCATCAATAGTGTAGAATAATTAAATATTGCTATAAATACGATTAGAACCACTCTTAACACACTTGTTAAAAATCATAACAAAACACCTCATGCAAAATTTGCTCCATCTTGTGACTCAAGAAGTCAAGATCCAAGATCGGTTTATAGGCCAGCTATATAAAAACATGGACCGATATAGCCCATTTACAATCCCAACTGACCTACACTAATAAAAAGTATTCGTGCAAAATTGCTTTAATGGCTGCATCTCGACTACATTTGCGTTGCCAAGAGACAAAACCAGGAGGTAAAAATTAGTGTAAAGTTTAAAATTTTGCAAATTTCATTCAATATCAGTATTTATAAAATTCAGCTACTAAGAAATTTGTAAAAAAAGTAAGTAATTCAAAACAAAAATTAAAATTTCTAGAACAAATTTGGCAGTTGGCAACGCAACTGTCGTTGGGTTGCCATCCATAATCGACCCATAAGAAAACAAAAACGAATATATTTAGATATCTTAATAATCCTTTTTGAGTTTTCCAGATAATAATGTACTTAAAAAACAAAAAATAAAAACTGCCCGAGTTTTTTCACAAAAATACCCATTTCGGGTGAAGTTGATTTCAAAATCGAAAATTTTTAGTAATTTGGCTGAGGAGTCTAGAAATATTGTTTATTGAAAAATAAATGTTGCATATGTTTAGGGGACATATGGAGTAAAAACAAACATAAACCTAACTGGGGGTTCTGGGTTTTGCGTTTTGAGATTCGTACTAATTTTCCAAATTTCTTGATCAAAAAGGGCCATTTTGTAGTACATATAACATCCGTTGAAGTTGACATATGTCGTTGAAATTTACATCCCAACATGCCCTCTTTGCAAAACAAAAAGAACAAGTTAAACTATGTAAGAAACTAAACAGTGAAAATTCTTTTTGACCAATAAAATGCAAAAAAAAAAAATACTTCTAAACGATATAACTTTTAAGTGGATAAGCGGATTTGGACACTCTTAGCGGCAAAGTCGTTGTAAATTTTGTCACCAATCCAAACCATACATCAAAATAACAATCGAACCACAAATGCCTTCGTAAATACCAACATATAATACCTCAAAAGGACCACAAATGAATGTTTTTCGCAGCCGATCAAGTTTTAGAAAAACCGAGGTGGCCAACTTTAGAAGCCTTCCAAGAAGCGCCCGGTCCACCTAGTGCCATTTTTACTGTTTTTTTTTTTTTTTTCAAATCTATCCTACAGTGCGATGTCGATATTCCCCATCAATGCAGGCTGGTCTATAAATTTTACGAAGAATCTTTCTTTCATTTGTTGTTGGATTTCTCCAGCTTAGACCAATAGGTTGTTTTTTTTTTATTCTGTTTCCATTTCAAAAGGAAAAGCAAAACAAACAGAAAACCCTTGGAAATTGAAGTCAGACTATGGTGTGCTTATGCATTGGGCAGCTGAAGAAATCCAACAACTAATGAAATAGTTTTGTGACTAAAATAAAAAGAAGCGCAAACACCGAATAATCTTTCTCTTAAACACTCTTTCTCTGCTTGCACAAGTATCTATGCTTCGGAGACATACAACAGTAGGTTTAGTATCCCGAACTGCTTGCTCAATCCAAAGAAACATCTGTTACTGGTGTCATTTGTTTCATTCACGGCTGTGCCAAGTTTGAGAAAGTTATGTCAGGTTAAGTTGAAAAGACGGTGCAGATATTTATCTGCCCCATGTCACTTTGGACATACACCTGACCCAGTAATCGGCTCGTTGTGCGCTCTAAATACAAAAAAAGTAACCTCGAAAAAGAAAATCTTTGTTAGGAATTCCGTGGTACTTACAACATCCTTAATTGTTTTCCATACCACTCCCCTAAGTTGGTTCATGTCGGGAATAGTGTCTCCACCTAAGCGCCGGTATCTGTTAAACGCGAAAGCCGGACAATGACAAAGGAAATGCTTCAACGTCTCATCTTCTTTCCCGCATGCCCTACACATGCTCAGCCCTATTCTGAATAACAACTCCCTGGGAGTTTTTTCCCTACTCCCTTTTCCCCTATTCTGAATAACAATTCTAAACAAACTTCGAAAAAGGAAAATGTCTCCCAGGGAAAAAAATAAGTATTCTGAATGGAAGACGAAAACAAATGGAAGGGAGTTAGTTAAAATATAATGAATTTTGTTGTTTTTATAAAAACAAAATTGTACCACTTCTTACTATTGTATTTACGAGCAATTTATGATGTACGGAAATTATTTTTCACTTCACTCATGTATCCTACATAGAAGGTTTGCATAGATTTTTCTGATTTATTGACAATAAAAGACAAGCATTCTACAATTGGAATATAAATATACATAGGTATGTTGTTGTAACATTGTGTTGTATACTGAGGCCGCAGCTCTTGCCCATGAAAGACTTCATCGGGTCAATGTGGGATGTACAACCGGCTGCCATGGAATACACATAGGTATCAAAATATGTGGTTCATATTTTAATATTCTTGGACCCATATGTGTATAAAGAGATGTTGCTAAGTGATATTAAAGGTGGTCCCTTATTATTGAGCTTAATGTAGAATCGGGCAGCACTCATTGAAGTGCAAGATGTCTTCTGCCTGTTTATTACATTACACTTCAGACCATCATTTACTCAAGAATAATTGGTGCCACATTTGGCAACATTTACGTCACAGGGATATTAATAAATCCGTTTTCCAACAGCCGTCCCAACCAACAAGAAAAGCGGCCGCTGCCTGGAATTGACGATTAGATATCCAAGTTCTAGCTGCATAAATGTAGGTCTTTAGATTAAGCAGCGTATCACGCAGACCATCACAGCATTCATGACGACGTAGTAGAAGCAAACCTCTATATTACTCACTAAAGTAGTTCTGGCCAAGAACGATCCTGTAGATTCAGCCACCTAAACTCCTTTTGGCAAGGGAATACGCCAACGTCCACCAGACCACATCTTACTTTAGTCAACGATTGTTGGATGAAGACGAAAAGTTGTTATCACAACACAGAAATATCGTGACAGGCTGTAGGCCATAATTGTGTGCTACTAAAATGCAAACATAATTTAAAACAGTGAGTAGTTTTAGGCCTACCAACACCTGACCCATAGACCGATCTCCCGATAAAGGGTCTAAAGCCCATAAAAGTCCTATTTATTACCCGATATTTGCTGAAATTTGAAACAGTGGGTAGTTTTAGGTCTCCCAACATCCTCCCTAAATATGATTTGGATTGGACTATATTTAGATATAGGTGCCATATGGACCTATCTCCCGATAAAGGGTCTGAAGCTGATAAAATTATTATTTTTTTATCCCATTTCCCGGAAATTTGAAAAAGTGAGTAGTTTTAGGCCACCCGCCATCCGACCCAAATATGGTAAAAATAGGACTGTATTAAGATATAGCTGTCATATAGACCGATAGGCCGGTTAGGGGCTGAAGCTCATAAAAGCTTTATTTATTACCCAATTTTGTTGAAATTTTAAATACAAAATTCAACAGTGACTTATATTTATAAGACCACTTAATATCCGTGCCGAATTTGGGTGTCTAAGTTATCCAATTTTCATTGGATTGTGACGAAAGCGGGTTTACAAATATACCCGAGGTGGTCGGTTTACTTGTTGTTTTTTTTATAATTAATAGAAAAATTTTCCGATTCATTGAGCAATTATTAAAACAATATTTAAAGTTGTCTTTGAATTATTTGTTTGTATATAATTGTTTAGTAAAACTGTTCCCAAGTTCATTCTTTCTTAGAAAATGTATGCCTCTGAAGCCTCCATTAAACTATTCATACAGTCTGCTTTCAAACAATTGCATCCCGTTCCACTTATCATAATACACGACAGATACTATAAACATCAAGATTTATGTTAACAATGAACTGCTTTTCAGTATACTAATTAATAATTGGGGCCCATGAATACCTGTGCGAAAATATCATCGCGCTCTGTGGCTCTTGCATGATGTAGGCCCTTTAATTAAACAGCCCACCAACTGTCACTTAAATTTCTACTCTTTGATATTATTTATACGAGAATTCACATTCATATATCTTTTCGTTTGGTTTGCTTTAGTAGGTAGCCATTCACGATATATAAAATAAAAAAAAAAAAAAAAACAATTTTTAAATATGCGTCTTGGCTTCTACATTACATGCAGCCGATTTTTTGCTTTCTTGTAAAAAGTTCGTTTGCATGATGTTAAGTCGGTTGTTTGGTCTAAGATAATTTTTCATTTGTTTTTTTTACCTTTTGTTTTTTTTTTTTTTTTGCGCCTTTACAATTTCTCATGTATGAAATGTTTGAGATATGCAATTTTGAAAGGCCAACCATGAAAAAGAAGACATGCAAGCAACCATCTGTACATGACATTGATTTTGAATTTATTACGAAACAAATGCAATCGGATGGGAATAAACAAAAGAAAACAAATTACTATTTAATTAACTACCTCAATATTTTATATAATTATGGGTTGAAGAGAAAAGGCTGTTAATCCATGGTTTTCTAGATATTACAACTAAGTGGTCACACCATCGATTCCTACAACGTTTTTCTGCAGAAATTTTTTTCTTCAGTTTATAACGTAGGCATAAACTTTATTAATCTCATGGCAGCAGGTTGTACATAGCGGATTGACCCGACGGACTCCTTCAACGGTAAGGTCTGCCGCCTCTGTGTACAACACACTGCTTAAACAACATAAACTTCATCTTTGATTTTTTCAAAATACGTTTTAAATTTTTTTTAATAATAAAACTTTTATTCCTTCTTGTAGCACAGTCCAATGTCCACTTCCAAGACATCGTTGAACAACTCAAAGACTTTGGCGCCCTCATCACAAGCTCATTTACCAAAAACGCCCACCAATACTGTGACAGCTGCTGGTACAGCTGGTGCCCCCTCACCCTCTGCTGTATTTGAAGCAAATTCAACTTTGCATAAATTTCATGTTGATCCCGATTTAGCAACTGGTCTCTTTGACGACCAGCATTTTGCAAATGAATTGGAAAATAGCTCAGGTGTCAATAAATCATCCAACAAGTTTGTCGGTATGTGTAAAAAATTATCTCTCTATTCGATTGGTAAATACAAACTAAAATCTATGGTTTTATTCTGCAGGCTTAACTGAATTTGATGAAGACAAAATCCCAGAGTTGCCAGGTGATTTAAATCCCAACATTGAAGGTAAGCACACTTGTGTCCACATACACGCAAACATTAAACGATATCTTAATTGCATAGTAGGTACTTTTTGTTGTTAATGAAGCTTAAAAAGCGGTTTAGTTGACAGTTCTATAAAAGAAATCTGACAAATAAACCTATTTTAAATCTACAAAAATTTTTGTGAATATCGGTGTAAAACTTTTGTAAATGTTATTAATTGTCATATAAAGCCCTTCTAAACAAGCTAATCGCATTTTGCTGCTAGTCTATGTATTTAAACTATCGTTTCATATAACGACATTCTGTTTATCTATTAGTTGCTAATCATGCTAATATATATCTGCGTCTGTGTTCTTCTTTAATACCATAAAATTCTTGAATGTGTTAATAAATAATAATTGTTGGATAATAATAGACCTAAATTATAATTAATGATATTGCTGTTATTTTAAAAAAGAAATATCTTTGTACTACACTCCTTTGACAATATTAAGTTTTTAAATGCAATTTTTAATTCAAATAAAAATACCAAATTTTTTAAATTCCTAAAAGAAAAAATTCCCTAAGAAAACCCTATTTAGCAGGCTGAATTGAAGATTTTCTAAAGAAAACCCTATTCAGCCAAGCTACATTGAAGATTTTCTAAAGTAAACCCTATTCAGCCAGGCTGAATTGAAGATTTTCTAAAGAAAACCCTATTCAGCCAGGCTGAATTGAAGATTTTCTAAAGAAAACCCTGTTCAGCCAGGCTGAATTGAAGATTTTCTAAAGAAAACCCTATTCAGCCAGGCTGAATTGAAGATTTTCTAAAGAAAACCCTATTCAGCCAGGTTGAATTGAAGATTTTCTAAAGAAAACCCTATTCAGCCAGGCTGAATTGAAGATTTTCTAAAGAAAACCCTATTCAGCCAGGCTGAATTGAAGATTTTCTAAAGAAAACCCTATTCAGCCAGGCTGAATTGAAGATTTTCTAAAGAAAACCCTATTCAGCCAGGCTGAATTGAAGATTTTCTAAAGAAAACCCTATTCAGCCAGGCTGAATTGAAGATTTTCTAAAGAAAACCCTATTCAGCCAGGCTGAATTGAAGATTTTCTAAAGAAAACCCTATTCAGCCAGGCTGAATTGAAGATTTTCTAAAGAAAACCCTATTCAGCCAGGCTGAATTGAAGATTTTCTAAAGAAAACCCTATTCAGCCAGGCTGAATTGAAGATTTTCTAAAGAAAACCCTATTCAGCCAGGCTGAATTGAAGATTTTCTAAAGAAAACCCTATTCAGCCAGGCTGAATTGAAGATTTTCTAAAGAAAACCCTATTCAGCCAGGCTGAATTGAGGATTTTCTAAAGAAACCCCTATTCAGCCAGGATGAATTGAAGATTTTCTAAAGAAAACCCTATTCAGCCAGGCTGAATTGAAGATTTTCTAAAGAAAACCCTATTCAGCCAGGCTGAATTGAAGATTTTCTAAAGAAAACCCTATTCAGCCAGGCTGAATTGAAGATTTTCTAAAGAAAACCCTATTCAGCCAGGCTTAATTGAAGATTTTCTATAGAAAATCCTATTCAGCCAGGCTGAATTAAAGATTTTCTATAGAAAATCCTATTCAGCCAGATTGAATTGAAGATTTTTTAAAGAAAACCTTAGCCAAACTGGATTGAAGATTTTTCAATGAAAACCTTATTCAGCCAGGCTGTTTATTATAACAATACTAATTCCTGTATATTCAGCTTCTTTTAAACTCCCAGCTTTTTTTTTATTTTTATGGCTGCTTAAAGTTATTATGTTTGAAGTATGCATGCGCGTGTCTTTGCAATAGCCGAAGCATGATTAGCAATTAGCTGAAAGACATATTTAAATGACTTTGATATTTGCAAACGCCCTGACCTTGATATTTCTCTCTCACATACTTATAGAACAATTTAATGTAACATTTGAAGAATGTTTTATACCAACGTTAACTGCCAATGCCAAAGGTAACATTCATGGTTTTAAAAATTTGTAAATAGTTCTTTTAAACATCATCACCTGTCATTTCCACAGTTTCCGAAGGAGTTGTAGCAGAAAAAACCCACCTGTTGCTGCCTAATGAGGTGGATAATACTTCAATGTCGTCAGCAAATGAAACTTTCGCCGATTGTCAGGATGACAATATGGATGAAAGAGATCTTTTGGCAGGACATATAACTCTCAATGCTACCACTGATGTGGAAGGTTATGAAAGTGCAGTTCAGGAGGATTTCAAAGAAGCCGATGTAACAATAGATGCTGCACCTACACAAGACAATGTGGCAGATCAAACTCAGGTCATAGAGGAAACTCCCTCCACTGCAAATGTCGATGACCCACTTGGTTATGAAGATGAACCCATGGATGTGGATATGAGCATTACCATGGATATAATACAAGACTCCTCGGATAAAATACAAAATGTTGAAAAGGTTCTACAGCATGCTGAAAATATCCTGCAACACTTGGGAGAGAAAGCAGAGCAGGAAGAAAATAAAGATGAAATAGAGATGGGGGAGAAGGTGAAGGAGGATTTCAAAGTTATAGGCTCCATAATCAAGCCAACGGAAACCTCAAAAATGACCTTTGTCATAAGTTCACCCAGAACCCTCACTGAAGTAGATCCCTTACAGCATTTAGAAATGGAGCAATCGAAACACGATGTATCTTTAAATAAAAGTATTGAATTGCCAATGAACAAGGGCAAGACCATGAGTACAGAATGTGTTATAACTGCCTTAAAGAATGAAGAGCTATCTGAGTTGAAACAAACGAAAAAAACGGCAGCAGACCCCAAAAAATATGAAAACCCTGCACCAGATAACATGAATGCTACTGTCTCTGGTGATGCATCATCCCAAAATATTAAACAAGCAGTTACACCTATAGAAGAAACAAATGAGCCAAAGGCGACAGATAAGAATATTTCACTAGGTGACATGAATGCTAGTGCCTCTGGCGATTTATCTACTCACAACATAAATCAAGCAACTTCACCTATACAGGAAACAAATGAGATAAACGAGAAAAATAATTACCTTTCACTCGATAAAATGAATGCTAGTGCCTTAAACGATATATCTTCCGAGGTTGCACTTCAAGCAGCTACACCCACAAAGGAAACAAATGAGAACATTGAAAAAAGTATGAACTTCTCTCTAAATAAGTTAAATGCCAGTGCCTCCGGCGATTTATCTTCCCAGAATACAAATCAAACAGCAGAAAACAATGTTTCCGTTAATAGTATGAACTCTAGTGATTCTAAAATTGCAGCTGCTCCTATGGATAATAGCAACATATATTCTACCATCTCCAATGACACTTCCTGTCAAAGCTCTGCTCCTGCAGCTAGCCCCATGGATAAAAAGAGCTTATCTTTAAATAACATGAACACCAGTGCCTCTAGCGACGCTTCTTTAAAAAGCATGGAAGCCAAATTAGAGTCTAATGTAAATGTTACAACATCCTTAAGTAGTTCAACTAATAGTTTAAAATCGTCTGGATCCAACTCTCCATCCTTCCCCACAAAATCAACAGGTCAAACTAGTTCTTTTCCCAAGGCACCAGTCTCCGATAGCAACAACAAACCAAGATTTTTGGAAAAATCTGATTACATAGTGGAAATGGAAAATAAACAACATTCTCAAGAGAAGGAGAATAATTTGAATGGCAATGTTGTGGAAACGCAAGCTATTCAAATTGACTCAAAATCCACCAAATCCCATGGAGATAAAAAGCGCCTGACTTACAATTTAAATGCTCAGGATGCAAATGTGGTACAATCGGATAGCAAGCGGCTTACATTTAATGTGCAGTCTGATGATTCGCAATCTGATATGGGTATGAATTTCCCAACCAAAGATAAGCCAGAGAATACCAGACGTACTTTTTGTATTAATAATGTTACAGAAGTAGCTGAAATCACTGAAACAATGCCAAGTTCAGAGGATCGCAGCAAATCAAGACGCACATTTAATGTGCCATTAGATGACCAACCAATACCAATGGATACAAGTTTTACACCAATGGATGTCGATCATAATCTCTCACAAAACTCCACATTGCCCATGACTGATGCACATGATCCCAATGCACAGACTAAGAGATCGGATGAGTTAAGCGAATTAACAAACCAACAGCAAAGATCACAATCACCAGCTTTGCCAGGTCTATCAAGTGAAATTTTGCCTCCACCAGCTTCTAACCAATCGCAAACAGAAACCGATTCGAAATCTATTGCAAATGAATCTTATTCTCCTCCTTTGCCTACATTGAATAACAGATCGAATTCTCCACCTTTGCCAGCTATGCAGAATAGAACACATTCTCCTCCTCTACCTGCCATGCAAGCAAAATCCCAATCTCCACTTCCTTCTTCATTAGACTTCATTAAAACTGAAAAATCATCACCACCATTGGAGCCGGAATCTTCTTCTCCCCCCATTTCATTGCCCACCTCCATTGCCCAGAAACGCCCCTCCATACATGGCTATGGTCGGGAAGTACTTTCGGCCAAAGAGCAATCGAATATCAAAATTAAGGATGAAAAAGATGAGTATTTTGAAAAATCAACACCTTCACCAATGGAGGATGTTGGTTTTACAACAGTCAGTGCAACTTCAACGACCCCAAAGAACTCTTCAGTATGTTCCGCATTTGATCAAATCTCATCAGAAATGAGCAATACTAGTGAACAAGAGTTTGGTGATGACGAATTTCAAGGAAACAGTAATCGTAAGTATATATTAATGTTATATTGCAGTAATCTGTATATATACAACACTGTTAGGAATATTTAAATGCCTTTAAATGGTCACAAAAATAACAAAATATTACACACTCTTAACAAAATTTGTAAATAACCAAATATTAACCAAAAACGAAGAGAGAAACAAGAAAGGCTTCGAGAATATATGTTACTTTTGATTCAATAACTTTGGGAAAGAGCATCACAACAATATACTAAAATTATTACGGACACTACTTGCTGATTTTTTGCTAAATTTTTCACCAGGATTTGAACCCAGGCGTTATGCGTTATTGGCAAACATGCAGACTTATGTAAAGCTGGCAAACTATTGATAATCGCAACATTCGATATTTTCGATAGTTTTAATAATAAATATAGATAGTATTGTTACTATTGTTAATTTGCCATCACAATATTTCAAACGAAAATGGGAAGTAAAAATCGAAACATAGATTTATAAAGAAGCAATATCAATGCACAGACCAAATAAAACCAAGGTTAATAAAGTCGGTTGGAAGTCATGAGAGAAATCATTATACAAAATGTTAACCCAATCGGATGAAAATTGTGCCGTCTATAGGCGTGGCGTAATGTATCGTAAAGGATACATTCAGTGTCGGATTGCTTATATCTGTTTAGTTTTGCAACAAATTTAACTTTTGCGTTAGTATCCTTCAGAAAAATATCAATCGATATTCTGTCAAAAAATAAAATATCGATAGTGCCATCGATATTTTGCCAGCTCTAGACTTATGCGCCATGGTGACCTGCGAAAATATTTATGTCAACTTACTACTTAGTTGGTAGCCGAATTGATATCGAGCTTGCAAAATATCGTTGGCACTATCGATATTTTATTTTTTTGTCTGAATATCGATTGATATTTTTCCTATCGATACTATTGGCAAAAATTATTATTTTTTTTTTTTTTTTTGCAAAATTTAACAAAAGTAAACGATCCGACACTTACTATATCCTATATGATACATTGCGTCCATCCATTGCGTCAATTTTCATCCGATTGGGGAAAAATTTTGTAGAATGATTTCTCTTATGTTTCAATTGATTTATAATGTTGTGTTTTATTTGGTCTGTGCATTGATATTGCTTCTATTTAAATCGATCTTTTTCTCATACGCGTTTGAAAAATAGGTGATGAGAAATTAACGATAGTATCGATACTATCGATAATAATTATCAGAAATATCGAATGTTGCGATTATCTATAGTTTTCCAGCTCTAAATTGATAGAATTCTCGGATTACCGGTATGGGGGTCGATGTTTCGAATCCCACCAGTGGAATTGGTACGACGCTACTGGGGTATCACATAAAAAATGGGATATAGGGTCTAAGACCAATTTGTAATTCAAACATTTTTCGATTCAATTAAAAAAATATCGACTCAATTAATTTTTTAATTGAAAAGTGAAAAATTTTAATCACCATTCTGATTGAAATATTTTTTAGATTCAACCAAAAAGTTAATTGAATCAATTAAAAAATGATTGAATCAATTAATTTTTTAAATGGAAAATGATTTTATTTTAAATTTAAATTTTAATTAAAAAATTTCAGGTAATTTTTATTTTTTGTGTACTTAGTTGGCTGCTACAGACTGTAAGCACCTCGATCTTTTTCTCATATTTTCCATTTTCTGACACTTAGTTTCGAGATATCTTTCTTCACATGGCTTTACCATCAGAGTTTTTTAGTCGTTGTAGCAGTGTATTGCACATTGGGGCATCAGCCTTTTCAGACAAAATGTTAAATAAATGATCTCATCAACCTTCAATCCACTACGTACATCCGACTGCCATGGACTTTTTTAGTCTTCACTATCATGTTTGTATTTGTATTTGTATTTTTTTATGATAAATAATTTAAATGATTTAAATGTTCTTCTTTAAATAACTTTTTACCTGGAGCATCTTTCTTCATTCCGACAACATGACCTGGTGAGTCGGTAATCATGGTATCGCGATACGCTTTATTATGATGACATCGTGATACTCTTTGATCCATACATTTTATTGAGAATCCTATCTCAAATACGCCAAATACTGCCTTGCCTGATTTCACTAGTACCCCCAATGCTGACTTTCTCAAAGTGATAGTTTCCAACTTTCCCCAGTTTACAGAGAGTTTTAAGTATTCTTACCAATAATTTGATTCTTCTCCATATACTGCTTAATGCCTACCTAAATAGGCTATTTTTATACCCTACATCACTAGTGCGGTACAGGGCATTATAACTTAGTGCATTTGTTTGTAACACCCAGAAGGAAGAGATATAGACCCATTGATATGTATACCGATCGACTCAGAATCACTTTTTGATTTAGCTATGTCCGTCTGTCCATGTTAATTTGTGTACAAACTACAGGTCGCAATTTTCATCCAATCGTCTTCAAATTTGGTACAGGCATGTTTTTCGGCTAAGAGACGAAGCCTATTGAAATTGAAAAAAATCGGATCAGATTTGGATATAGCTCCCATATATATGTTCGTCCGATTTGCAGTAATAATGCAATTAAATGGTAATTTATTATTCTTCGATTCTCTCGAAATTTGGTAGGAAGGACTTTCTCTTGACTCTCGACATTACTAGTGAATTTCATGGAAATCAATCCAGATTTAACTATAGCTTTCATATATATATCGCCCAAATTCAACTCAAGCAAGCGCATTTATTGACCAATCTTGCCAACATTTTGCACACCGCTTTCCTCGACAACTACCACAATATCTGACAAGTTTGGTCGAAATCGGTTCAGATTTAGATAAAGCTCACATATATATGTTTGTCTGATTTTGAAAAATATTCTAATAAAGTGCTCATTTGTTAACCGATTCTAACATAATTTGGCAGGAGGGATTTTCTTATGAATTCTATAGAAATCGGCTCAGATTTAGATATAGCTGCCATATATGTATATTGCTCGATTTTTATTCCAAGAGCCACTGCAAGCGGATTTATCGACCAATCTTGCCAAATTTTTGCACAAAGGTTTTCTTGACGACTACCACAATATCTAAGAAGTTTGCTCTAAATCGGTTCAGATTTAGATATAACTCCCATATATATATATTTGTCCGATTTTGAGAAATATTGCAATTAAGTGCTCATTTGTTAACCGATTCTCTCGACACTTGGCAGGAGGGATTTTCTGATGACTCTCGCCATTACTAGTGAATTTCATGGAAAATGGTTCAGATTTAGATATAGCTCTCATAATTATGTTCGTCTGGTTTTGGCTAATTTGCAATAATGTTGTCATATGTTCACCATATTTATTACAATTTGAACATATTTGCTCGAAATTTGATACGGATTGTTTAATATCTGTTACCCATCTGAAAATACCGGTGCAGGCCTCTCATTGAGACTCTCCACTGGATACCGCTGATTATCCGCGACTTTATTTACGGCCGCTCCGTATAAAGCTTTCCACTATCCGCAAGCTGTGGGCGCACCTGGTAGCTCTCAGCTGAGCTTCTAGTGATGACAATAAACACCACTAATCAGTGCTCAGAGTTCCAAACTGTGAGGTACTCATTGTTACCCAGTGCTGCTAATTACTGCTGACATGGCGGAAGATTCCCTCTGTAAATGCTCGGCTTGGGTGCAGTAATGATACCAGACTTGAACTATCTAAATCCTCCTCAGGTGCAATGGGTGGCGGTCGTTCTCCAAAGACCATATTCAACCAGAAAGTATTCACCACATATGCTACCGTGTCTGTATGAATGTTGTCTACACCTGCTTGATATGCCGCCTGATCTGGAGGTTCTCTCTAGTAACGCTGGACCTCACGCCCTAATCGGGTTTATAAGAACCACAACTTCATTCTGAACTTCTAGACTTTAAGCCAACCGATTTTGATTCCAAACCACTGTGCGGTATTTCCTATAGGTTATCCGCATTTGTGAAATAGAGACAGCACTGCTGGAAAATTTGTTTGATGTACTAGCCAGATTGGAAACCAAGCGTTCGGCGTCAAGGTCCCTCATTGAAGGTACTATTAAAATTCACCAGCTCTCATCAGGGTAAAAGTATGTCGCCCCTTTTAAAATTTCAATAGAAGAGCGGACTGGAATCTAAACAAACAAAAGGAAATGATTAAAAAACCCCTCAACACATTTGTTGGTTGCCAAATATTTTAGGGTATGATTAGGGACATGAACAGAACGAAATCATAACAATGGTATAGACAAACAGAGCGAATGGTTTGCTGCTAAGCAATTAATTTGAAAAAGTGACGTGAGAACCAACAGAGAGACGACGACGGCTTGTACGACTTTGCATAAAATAAAAGACAATGGCATGAATAGTTACGACAGCTCCTTGATAATCAAAAACTAGTGTGGGATGGCATGAAGAAGAATACAAAATTTTCCACAAAAACACATGTATGACGTCATAAGGGCGTTTAATCTACATTTAGCCGAGAGGCCAGCCAGGGAGCGAGCGATGTGACGACGTATGTTAATATGTAAAAGGGCAGACAGGCATACAAACAGATAACCAGCACTGGATGCAAGACAGCATAAAATTGATTGTAAACATTACAATGCAGTTCTCCATGTTGACCCACGACCAGACAAAGTTTGTGAGCATTTTTTTTTATTTTTGTTTTTGTATATCTTGATATGTTTCAGTCATTTCATCAATGAACACTGAGTGCTGTGCTCCAATTCAAATAAAGACCAATGACCTCTTCCCTGCCGTTAGTGGCATACAAATACCCACACATAGTCATACAACGAACCCAAACATTTGTCCCTTTGAAGAAACAATTCTTTGGTGGTTTCTCCAACACTGAAATCCTTTTACAAATTTTCTGTGTCGGCGGTCGGTTCGGTTGGATTCTAGTTTTTCGAGGCCATTTAAAGTTTTCAATATTATGCCCGTATTTGTAGCTGCAGCAATTGTTTGTTTTCTTTTTCTTCCACTAGCATTGAATCGGAAATGCAGGCAAATATGGTGTGTTGCTAGCTTCCCTTGCTGTCGACGCCTGCTGCTTTGTTTGTTTGTTCTTCTTGTCGTGTAAATAGTTATAACGTATCTCGTATGTACGTACGTTTGTAAGACTTCCAGCTGGAGAGAAAAGAACAACAAAAACGTGTTTCGCTTTATTACGTGACGTTAAAGCATTTCTCATAAATATGCAAATGAAGTGCAAGTGCCGTGTGGATCCATGTCTTAAGTAAAATGGTCTCCTCCTAACCTAACAGAATTCAAGTTCAAATGTCGATGATCCTAGCCATTCGTGTGTATGTGTGATTTTGTTGTCTCTGCCGATAGAGTTTTTGGTGTCTTACTAAATAGCCCATAGAATAGTCGAAAATTACCAGTAATCGAGTATTGCCAAATTTCAAACGAAAATGAGAATAAAAATCAGGAGATCGAATTATATAGAAGCAATATCAATGCATAGACCAAATAAAACCAAGGTTAATAAAGTCAGTTGGAAGTTATGAGAGAAATCATCGTACAAAATGTTAGCCTAATCGGATGAAAATTCCGCCCCTATAGGCGCAATGTATCTTAAAGGATACATTTAGTGTCGGATTGTTTATATTTGTTTGGGTCTCTGCCGATAGAGTTTTTGGTGTCTTACTAAATAACCCTTAGAGTAGTCGAAAATTACTAGTAATCGAGTATTATCGAATTTCAAACGAAAATGAGAAGTAAAAATCAGGGATTGAATTATATAGAAGCAATATCAATGCACAGACCAAATAAAACCAAGGTTCATAAAGTCAGTTGGAAGTTATGAGAGAAATCATCGTACAAAATGTTAGCCTAATCGGATGAAAATTCCGCCCCTTATAGGCGCAATGTATCTTTAAGGATACATTTAGTGTCGGATTGTTTATATTTGTTTAGTTTTGCAAACAATTTAACTTTTACGATGCTATCCATCGGAGAAATATCAATCGATATTCTGCCAAAAAAAATCGATAGTGCCATCTACATTTTGCCAGCTCTATTTGGAACCCAACTTCAGTTGAGTTGCCGACGGCCAAATTTGTAATACAGATATCCATTTCTGTATAAAATTGCATATGATTTTAGAATTTAATTGGTAGCTAAACGTTCAAAACTCTGATATTGAATGAAACTGAGAAAAATCTCCAAATTTTCCCACTATGGGCATACACCTAAGCCAATGATGCGCTCTATTTCCGAAAAGTAACCTCGAAAAATTCTTTTTCAGGAATTTTGTGCTGCTCACAAAATCCTAAATCGTCTTCCATACCATGACCCTAAGTTGGTTCAAGTCTGGTGTGGTATGTGCAGGAGTATTAAAAAATTTATACAGAATGCCATATTGACCTTATTCCGACTTCCTTTCAGTAATATCCTCGGATTTTCGTCGTCGTACTGACCGTTTCACTGATCACAGCGCTGGACTGGAACGCTGCGTATCCCCAATCCTTTAACCCCTATGGCCCTGCACCCTAACTATGCGGATCGCCATCTTCAGAGAAGTCCTTAATGTCCTTCTTACACTTCAGTACCATACGTGGTCTTATCGTCATGATTGTTAAAGCTCTAATGGCCTCTTTACTATACGTAATGATGTTCCAACACGTCGCACTCGCGTTTACACCATACCACCTCACGCTTGACGTGATTGTCCGCATCTCCTTCTGCAGAACCATATTATGGGTAGACAGTCGGAAAAATACCTCAGTCACTGAGTAGGCCGTTGTAGACACCGTCAATCCAAGAACTTGCCGCTGGCGAACGAGTCTCGCTCATGAGCGTGCAAAATATCGATACTATCGATATTTATTCCTAGAAATATCGAAAATTTCGAATGTTGCGAATATCGATAGTTTGCCAGCTCTACCTCGCACTCGACCTCAAGTATCGTCTTAGGTATCTGAACCGAAATTTCATCCAATCCATTCCTGTTTTCTATCGTCGCTTCGATTATTCTGCGACGGTATGACCTGTTCCCATATTCTACCCACTCTCCCATAGTCTTAAGTCTTATAGCCGCAGTGGTTGCCTTACGGATGGGCAATATTTACATGGAAAGTTCGCAGCCTCAATATGTTGTCATTTGTCGCCCTACTGACCTTATTTTAAAGAATCTGCATGAATATCGCTAAGTCCAGACCCATGGATTCTCTTCCCCGGGAATGTGTAAAGGGTTTCCTAGTATTCCAGAGTATCTGTAATTTAGGAGATCTCTGTGAACCAGCCTCAAGTACAGATAAATTGTAAACTGTTCTTGTCATTTTGTAGAAAGATCTGAAGTCTACCCGGCTGTTGTGAAAAGATATTTATCCCTATTGCCGTTAAGACATTATAACTAAGTGATTCATTACACAACTTTTAGAAACGCTAGGATCTCGGCTTGATACTCATAACAGTGATCAGGTATTTGCTTGGCATGTCTACCTCAGGTTTCTTACAGTATACCCTAAAGCCCACATGTTCATGTAGTGAATGTCTACGTATTTCTATGAGGAATATTTTAGTTCCAATCGGCTGTGGCAAAGTATTTCCGATCCAGAAGAGGATCGGATGGTTGATATTCTCATTGCCTTGGGTTATAAGGCATTTTATCAAGAATAACAGTTCCCCCAGACGCAAAAAAAAAACTCTCTACCTTAAGGCAATGATCTTTGGGGCTGTGATGCATAGACTAGCCGATTAGGTATTGAAAAGTAGCTGGATTTTTAAAGTGCCTTCCACCAGATCACTGTATCATATGTCATAATTAGTGTGACACAGCAGCATCCCATCTATACATGACACGCGTTTTAAATCTTCAAAAATTGACAGTAACCCTCTTTCTTTGGTTCAGCAAAATTCATGGTTGTTTTGGACTCTCAGAAAACACGCCTAATATTTCCTGCTATAGAAAACAGCAGGCGAAAAAATTTAAGATTCGGTGGAGCCCGACCGTGATTCGAGCCTAGATACTCGGAGCAACAGCGAGAATCGTTTCCGTTGTGTGGCGTTCCAAGCTGTTGACACAACGTTCAAAAGTTTAGTAGCAAAATAAAATTGGAAATTTATGAGCGGCATATAGTTCAATTCGCCGTAGGTATTTGTTATGTCTCTGTGGTACAACAACCAACTTTTTACTAAAATCGAATTTATGTACCAGTACACTATGCGCATGTACCATTTATTTGAGCGGTAGTTGATTTTGTGCCATTTAAGCAGCATGTCCGCAATATCAACACCTCCCATGTGCTTGATATTGTTGTTATGGCATGTGAAGATGGCGATCCTAGTCAAGCTCTTATAGATAAGCAACCTTGTTCCGGTCCATACGACCGATCGTCGCGGGAACATGGCCCGCCTTGTGTTATATTTAGAATCTTATCTTAATCTCGATACCGCTGAGTGTCCGCGACTGAAGTTGCAGCTACTACGTATGGAGCATCCCACTATCCGCATCCTTTGGGCGCACATGGTAGCTCCCAGCTAAGCTCCTCGCGATAACGAAGAACACCACACAAATTGAAGTTCAAAGATACAGCCTTAATGATGCTCATATTGGGTTGCCCAAAAAGTAATTGCGGATTTTTCATATAGTCGGCGTTGACAAATTTTTTCACAGCTTGTGACTCTGTAATTGCATTCTTTCTTCTGTCAGTTATCAGCTGTTACTTTTAGCTTGCTTTAGAAAAAAAGTGTAAAAAAAGTATATTTGATTAAAGTTCATTCTAAGTTTTATTAAAAACGTATTTACTTTCTTTTAAAAAAATCCGCAATTACTTTTTGGGCAACCCAATAGTTATTCCGTGCCATGCATAACGTGCTTGTTGTAGAACTCTACTATACCTAGACGAGGTACAATTAAAAGCTTCTCTTTGCGGTATCATCTCTGGCATTCACTCTTCTTATCGTACCAGCGACAAGCAATCAAGTTGTGCCTTGCTTCGTATTTGAAATCGCTTGATCCTCCTTTTTGAAGTTCCTTCTCACTACTTAGAGTACAATTTTCCATATTTTTAGCTGTGCTGCTTTGTGTAAAATCGCAGTTTGCAGGGTTTCTTATTTCTTTATATCAAATTTCAAGATTATTTTGTAATGGTACAAAACCGGTTACTATAAAAGCTTAAAATTCTTTCATAGATACAAGTAAGTCTTACTCACAGGAATGTTGATGACTCAGTTGCAGAAAGAGGGGGAACATATTTTTAAGGGCCTTTATAGAGAAGTGTATTGTAACGTCCTCCCTAGAATGGCCAAAGTCAAAGCCTTGTCTATTTCACCTTAAAACTTTTTGTAACTCCTTGTCGTGTCTATGTAGGTAGTAGTGGTGGTATTGTAAAATTTATTACACCACATTGCTTGGCATTTTCCTACTCAAGGTCTGCCATTTTATGTTAAAAATAGAAAACAAAATTGAAAGATATCACATTATGGGAACGATAGCACCTTTTTGGTAGTCAATTGTTGTACAGAATAGAATTTGATTGGAAAATTCAAAAGCAGTTTCTTATTTATGATAATCTTAACGGCAAGATTATACAACTAAATTTCCCATGAATATATTGGGTTGCCCAAAAAGTAATTGCGGATTTTTTAAAAGAAGTAAATGCATTTTTAATAAAACTTAGAATGAACTTTAATCAAAAATACTTTTTTACACTCCAACCCAATACCATTATTATATTAGTGATTTCAGTCCGATTAAGATTTAAGCTGAATGATAAGGGGCCTCCTTTTTTATGCCGACATCATTTGGTAGGGAAGTTTTAACATGACAGGATACCTCACAAATGGAGCCACCATTAGTAAAGGGATAACCACCGCTGAAATTTTTTTGATGTTCACACGGGGTTTGAAACCAGGCGTTTGGCGTCATAGGCCCGCCACGGTGGCCTCCAATGGCAAGATTATGAGAGTCAAATTAAATCCAATTTCTATCGATCTGGTTTACCACAAAATATATTTGTAAAGATCGAATATGACCTTAATAAATGTATTTGATAGCGGAAAAATGTATAAGATCTAACTGTAACATATCTTTTGAGACTTTGAATTTTACGTAAAATCGGTTTACATTGTAAGGCCTTATAAGATTTTATTTGGAATTTTGAAAATTTTCCGTTTTTTTTTATTACTTCTTCCCCTTTTCGCTCTTGATACACGGGTATACTTCCCTTATTTGAGACACCCAGGATTGCTTTTATATAAATCCTAACACTTTTTTTTCTTTTTTGCAATAACACTAAACTCTAAAGTAAATCTGAAAGACAATAAACAAAGTTTAAAAAACTCGTTGTCAGGAAACAACTATTTGCATATACACAAAGTTGAAAGTAGCGCTCGAACTAGAATTTCAAAAAAGTGGGTGTTTATTATAAACCATTTAAAATACTTCCATGGAGTAACCGACATGCCAGACACCGCTCAGAAAGTAGACATTTGCAATTATCACATAGATAATATTCTTTCGTTTGGTTATATGACCAGGCAAAGCAATGCCGAGGAGCGGCAACATCAATCACCACTACACTCAGAATAAACTGAATTATATGATATTGAAAAAGTAAACAAATGACAATAATCCAATGGTACATAGAGTCCTTTGGAAATGAAAAAGAACGTACAAAAAAGTTATATGGGAACTCTGAGAAATTAAAAAATAATTGCTGACTTCAAAATTGGTCGCGGAGACACTGATAGAAGAGAAAAGCAGAGACACTAGGTACGGTGAGACTAGAAAACATTGAAAGATCCACACAGCTATTTTTGGCAAATGACGAACAACTTTCACTCCTTCTAAACCGTATGATCATGATGAACAATGTTGCGGTAATCCATGAAAACTTTTGAATTTGATAGTGCTATTATAGTCTCGTCGTATTCTCTTCAACTCTTTGAAATTGTAGTGATTGAAGTTTGGTTTTGATGTCATTAAGAAAAATGCTAATTTCCCCATGAACATTTTATTAAATGACACGACAAGCTTTTCACATATCGATGAGTGTCCGATTAATCCGTCCGATATGTCCGATTAATGTTTAAGCTCAATGATAAGGTACCTTCATTTTATAGCCGAGTCCCAACGGCGTGCCGCAGTGTGACACCTCTTGGGGAAGAAGGTTTTACATGGCAAAGTACCTCAGAAAAATCCCCAGCGATAAATACCGCTGAAAATTTTTTCTGATGTTCTCCCCAGTATTCCAACCCAGGAGTTCAACGTCATAGGCAGATATGCTTATCCCTGTGCTACTGGAATATAAATGCGAGATAACAGTGTCTCTAAAAGGAAATCCCGAATGGAATTTACTTTTTTTATTTAACAGATCTCATATTGCTTTATCACACACCTTATATGATTTCCCCTGCATTTTTTTATAGTTTTCACCCACCATTTAAATATTTGTCGAATTCTGACCATCCCGTCCCCTTTTCAGATTCCGAAAAATTAAGTGTTTATTTTTTCCAAAAAAAATGTTTTGTCATTTTGTTTTTTTCTGTGTATTTTCTACTTTGTAGGTTCGTACAAACTATGCTACAATCCTATTAAGGGATGAACCTACATACAGGGCGAAAATAGCTCTTTGAGCATTTTAAATTATGCATTGCTTTATTAGCAATTGTTGTGACAAGAAAGTCACTGCCCTTATTATTGTGAAGAAGGAAAAAAAACACCTTTACCGACATCATCATCATCATTATAATTAACAAAATGAAAAGCGAACCAGACTTGTATGTCGAAAAATGGATTTAAAATGTGTCTGTTTTGGGAATATCGAGGTTGAATCTATGTTGCTGTTGTGTTGTGGTCACATCATATAAAAAACTTGCATATGTATCTCTGTATGTTCATTCGCATAAAAATGGCTCGTTTGACTTCTATGGCAAATGGCCTATTTGCATGGGCCAACACAGTGGCTGGCTGATAAAAAATGGCTAAGCTTTTCATTAAAAAAAACATCCATGTTTGTGGATTAATTTTATCTTATCTTCTTCTTCTTATATATAAAATTTAATTTGCGTTTGTTTGTTTGTCGGTTTGTTCCGTATAGACTCAAAAACGGCTGAACCGATTACTTTGAAATTTTCACAGGTGGTGAAGGTTGGTCTGGAAGGAAACATAGGCTATATAATTTTTTGATATTGGGAGGGGGCGCGCCCTCCCCCTTACCCCTAAAGTACTATCCAAAAATAAAAGTGGACCGATCGGGACAATATGGGATTCAAATGAAAGGTACTCATTTGAATCCCATATTGGATGAAAGAAATGCAATTACAAAAGATTTCACTTTTGGAGACCCCTTTCCAAAATCCCATCTAATGCTTTGTTAATGCTCTCTATTTATTTTTTTGTATTTAATTGTTGTTTACTGACATGAAATTCCATATTTATTCATGGTTTTGCTAAAAAACACTGTGACTATGTATCCTATTTAAATCCCTTCGATAGTTGATGTTTTGCTTTTTGTCGTGTAATATTGATGATGGCTTGTGGTGACCGCATTGCAGTATAACCAACAGTGAACAGCAAAAGTTTTCTGAAATTTGATATTTTAAAACTAGTTATGTTCATGCAAATTTCCCCATGAACATTCCATTAAGGAACAGCGGAGTAACTTAAACCCAACGATAAGGGACCCCCGAACGGCATGCTACAAAGTGGCACCGCTTTAGTAGAGAAGTTTACACAGCTGATTACCTAAGGCAAATACCTAAATAATCACCGCCCAGGTGTTCAGCATCAATGTCGGAAATGCTAACCTTTGAGCCACGGTAGCTCCAGAGGTTAGCATGTTATGTTAACACGAAAAATATTTCAATATCTTCGTAAGACGTCGTAATCGTTTAATGAGCTCAAACAATGTTATCGTCGCAAGATAATATTAGAGTAAAGAAGTATAATGGTCGCAAAGCATCATTAGAGGGCCTTGTCATCTTGAGATGTTCTTAACGTTCTATGATGGGAAGTTCGTCTAATTGTACTAAGACGATCTTATCGTCACAAGACGACATTATCATCATAAAACGGCATTGTCGTTATAAGACGGCATTATCGTCATAAGGTGGTCTTATCGTCTTAAGCATTTTTTATCTCCAATAGACGATCTTGTCGCCCTAAGGCCTGATCAAAAAATTAACCTTATTTTAAATTTTAAATAAAGTATTTATTCATCAATAACTATCTTGACCCCTTCAAAGCAATATTACAGTTGTCCTTCCGTTTGTAACTCATCGAATAATGATGCGAGACCCAACAAAGGTCTGATGAAAAAAAGAAGGCCTTATCGTCTATATTGATTTTATCGTCCTAAGATCTCATCGCCATTAAGTCGTCGATTCTACATCCGTAAAGTAATCGCATCGTCGCACAGTGTTGCCAAATCGAAAAATCTTGGAAATAATTCTGGTACTTTTGAACGGATAGTGTTTTCCAATAAGTAAGCAAAATTTGGGGACCCTGACGGGTCCAGAGGCTAGTCCATGGGGCTTAAAAGTTGGTTACCTCAAGAATGTCAAATTTTGTTATGCTTGCCAATCAGTCTTTAATGAACCGATCGGCATGATTTTTAGATGGATTTTTTGTGACAGCCCCTGGCAACTCTTTGCAATTCCCTTACCCCTTGTATCACCTAGAAATATGTGTCTAAGACCCCATAAAGTATATATATTCTTCATCGTCATGACATTATAAGTCGATCTAGCCATGTCCGTCCGTCACTCAAAAGCACGCTATCTTTCAAAAGAGCTAGGCTAGGCACTTGAAATTTTGCACAAATACTTCTTATTAGTGTAGATCGGTTGGAATTATAAATGGGCCAAATCGGTCCATGATATAGCTGCCATATAAACCGATCTTGTGTCTTGACTTCTTGAGCTTCTAGCGGGCGCAATTCTTATCCGATTTGGATGAAATTTTGCATGACGTGTTTCGTTAGAACTTCCAACAACTGTGACAAGTTTAGTCTAAATCAGTCCACTACCTGATATAACCGACATATCCCCATTAGACTTCTAAAGCCTCTATAGGGCGCAATTCTTATCCGATTTGGCTGAAATTTTGCATAACGTGTTTCGTTATGACTTCCAACAACTGTGTTAATTATCGTTTAAATCGATCTATAACCATATAAACCGATCTTGAGTATTGACTTCTGGCGCTTCTAGAGGGCGCAATTCGATTTGGCCGAAATTTTGCATGAAGTGTTTTATTTTCACTTCCAACAACTGTACCAAGTATGGTCTAAATCAGTCAATTTCCTAATATAGCCACCATTTAAACCGATCTCCCGATTATACTTCTTGGGCTTCTAGAGGGCGAAATTCTTATCCAATATGGTTGAAATTTTGCATATGTCGTTTTGGTATGTATAAGTAAGTATGGTCTAAATCGGTATATAACCTGATATAGCTGCCATATAAACCGATCTCCCAGTTTGACTCTTTGAGCCTCTGGAGGGCGCCATTATTAATCGATTTGCCTGCAATTTTGGAGGTGGTGTTTTTCTATACCTGGTGTTTTTCTATTTGAAAAAGTCATTCAAATAACTTGATAAATGCGATCCATGGTGGAGGGTATATAAGATTCGGTCCGGCCGAACTTAGCACGGTTTTACTTGTTTTGTTGGCTGTATTATCCAAAGACTGCTGAAAAATGGGAGTTTTCTACAATGAAGAGTTTTTGATTTTTGTTTTAAGTTTTTAATTTATTTACAATACAATTTAGATTTATTTATATTGGCAAGGTCAGCCACTTTTGTCTTCCACTGTATTTAAATATGTAGGCATAGACTAATTTATGTATTGGCTATCAATGTTAAGGTATATGGGTTAGGAAAGTAGGAATCGGAGTATGAGAACCCCATATGCTAAATATGGGGCCGGGTTTGTTGCTTTACTCATACGCTTTGACGTTTGTCATGGGTGGGTAGTTTCTGATACGTGTTGAGGGTTTTCATATGTGTGCGTGTTACGTTTTATGGGCGCAGCTCAGCCGCCGTGCAGCACAACACAACCCAATTACAAGATGATCTATTTAATGTTTAAAGTTTAGCAAAATTAAATTAAACTTTGCAAAAGATGGAAGGAAGTTGTAAAAATGTTTGGCTTCAAATAAATTGTTATTCAACTGTGAAAATGCTTATTTAAGCAAAGCACAAAAGTTCATAGACTTTTCATGAATGAACCCCATAATAATAGTATGTATGTTCGTTTTAAGAGATTTAAATAAGATTGCCACATTCACGTCTTGAATTCAAATTTATTTTTAATCTGAAGATTAAATGCAATTTTGGAATTTTACAAGCTAAAAAGAAATGGCATGTATACATATCAGCCTATTCGTCACCGCTAATGACATGTCACGCCAATCTTCTTTAAAAATTAAAATCTTGGACATGCAAAGTAAGGAAATATCAACGCAAAAAAAAGAAAATTTATTAAACTAAGAAAAGAATTCTGACTATTTCAGAAAATGAAAGATTTTGAAATTTAAATTTGGTTAAGTAAAATGAAATTAGCAAAAATAAAAATTTTGCCCATGAATATTCCACTAAGGAACAGGGGCAAAATGAAATTTACTATACCCAAAAAAATAGAAAATTATTTTACCAAAAATCGGATAAGAATTTCGACTTGCAGAGTCCATGAATTCAAATAATAACAAACATTTAACGATGGTTATCCCCTCATACATGCTGACGAGATTGGTGAGACCTTTAAAATCTTCTATACGTAAAAATGTCGCCCCTGGGCATGAAGTTAGAACTCGAAAAGGGAGACTTGAGAACTTAAACCCCGTTTGCACTGCTCGATCATCTGTTTTACCTTTATAAAATCAGCTGACGAGAACCATAAATCTAGATTTAATGAGCAGTGTAAACGGGGTTTTAAAGCGGACACATTTCTTTTTTAAATTAAAAAAAAAAAAACAAATTACTTTGATTGCTATAAAATCCAATTGAAATACTTTGATAATTATGAACCCCAATTAGACTCCTGCAGTTTCTGGCAACAGTAAATTCAGCCCACCTAAACTTGAGACGCTTTTATTTGTCCTTGTTTTTTGTTAATGGTTTTAAAATCTTTATTTTTGTTTCTTATATATTTATACCCGTATTCACAAAACTTAATGCAGCTTTGAAGTATATTTATTTGACAGTTCTATAAAGGAAATCAGACAAATAAACCTTATTTAAGGCTGCAAGGCAGTTTTGTGAACAAGTCTATTTTATTATTTTTATTTATTTTTTTTTTCTTCTTTGAAAGGAATACTCCAAGCCTATATTGCAACACTTTCAAAACCTCCTTCCACTTTTTTTTAACTTATAACTGACTTTACCAATGTTAGCAACACTGTATCTAGTGTCAAAGCTTCATAGTATACAACCATGTTGGTGGGCCCCAACTGCTGTCGTTGTTTTGTTGGCAATGCAAAATGTTCTCCACCATAGTCTCCAAAATCTCCAAAAACAAACAAACCTCATGCTTTAACTACAAATCCAGAAAATTTTTTCTCTTTCTTTCAATAAATTTACTCTTTTTTCGGCTGTTCTCATTTAAGTGAATGTTATCTGAAAAGCAGCCCCCCTCTATTGCGGTGCATTTTTTCTGCCTTTATCATCAAGACGCTAGGAATGAATTAATGGGTGTGTGTGAGCGTAGTGAACCACAAAATAACTATACGAACGACCTTAGTCATGGCCTCCATCTATCTTTCCAACCACATGATTTTGGTGATGATGTTGATTTCTTGTTCCCCTCCCACTTCAAGTGTGTTTGGATGTGTGTGTATGGGTATGACAAATGTTTTACTCAGCAGACACTGCTGCTCATTATTTATAAAGGGTTTTCTGTGGCGGCGGCAGAGCCGATGATCTTATGCGCATGTGTTTGTGGCATTGCAGTTGCAGCTCCCCTTTTCTCTCTGGTACTCAATTTTGCTCCCCTTTTGGACTGTCATTCTCATTGCTCTCCCTCGTATGGGGGCAATAGACAACTACGCTCTGTTTTAGAACTGGTCTGTGTTGTGACAGCAGCAAGCCAGCCGTCCGTCAAACAACGGAAGACTCCAGTTTTGTTATATCTCACTCTCTCTTCTCTGCCGTTGTCTACTTCTTCTTCTATTTCCACCACTTTATGTTCATGCAATACTGCTGGTTGGTTTGCTTGCTTGGAGTACTGGTGGAGAATTCCAACCAGAATCATATTCAGTTTCAACTTTTGTGGTCATCGTTTGACTCGTAAATTTTTGTTGTCGCAGTAATATCGTCATACGGTCGTTGTGTTGTCGCAGCCGTGCGTTTAAATTTTCTTCTTAAAGAGAGAAAAAGTGTTTCAAAAGAATAAAAAAGTAATGTTCATTTAAATACCAGCACACAATCTATGGAATATAACTTAAATATAATCACAAATCTTTATAAACGTATGAGGAAAAAGAAAAAAGTTTTCATAAAGAAACAGTGAAATTATTTGAGAAATTTAATGCAGGTGTACGCATGAGAAAAAGTCTTTCAGCAATTTTTTTTTCATTGTGACTACAACAAACTCGTCGTCGTCGTCATACAATCGCAACGTTGTCGACTACGTCGTGACACTTTAATCTTTATCTCCACTGCGCCCCCCAACCGCCTTCCGAACGGACCCACTTCACATACACAGTATGTGTGAGTGACGGCGTGTGCCCATGTTTTTGTGTTGGTTCGATGTGTTTCAGTTCCACGTATTTTCTTGGTGCGCTCTTAATATGAATCTCTCATTTTAGTTAATGGAAAAATTAAAAGAAAATCAAAAAATATACAAAAAAAAGAAGTCTCGCCGAGTCGAGCTTAATGTTTGTGTGTGAGTGCGTGTTTGTGTTTTTGATTAAAATTTAAAGCCAAAATTAGTTCAACATGCAAGCCGTGCGGGCTTTTCTTGTTCTGTTCTTTAAATTAATTAAAAGTGGGCGATATTGAAAAACAAGCAATAAGAAAAGAATAACAACAACAAAGAGTGTTTGTGTATATGTTATATGGATACAATTTCTAATGACAACTATTTCCCACATATATTCTGGAGATTTACAACGAACGAGTGTATCTTTATGAGTATCTCACAACTCTTCGCAAAGTGCGTGTCAAAGGGAAGCAACAAAAGCCAACAACAATAACCACAACGACATGAAGACATGATTCATAAAAGTTTAATCCATTTCCATGGTTGCTACTGACTGACTGAGTTGTGTGAAAAAATCTTTAGAATTGTACTCCTTTTTTGTGCAGCTTTTTGTTTGATGAAATCGTGTTTTCTTTTCTCTGTTTTACTCGTTTTTCCTTTTTTTTTGGTTTCCTCTTGTTTGTTCTCTTTTTGGTCTTTTTGTTTTGCTTGCGTAGATTTTTTCACCGAAATGAAAATTGGGGAAACATGCCTACATTTCCCTATGAGAAGGGGGGAAATTCATGGCTTGAAATGCTTAAAAACCGAATGAGATAAAAAAATTAGGAAAGGTATCCCTGGTCACAGAAGAATATAAATATCGATTTCAATCGTGGCCAGGCTTAAGGGTGCAGTGAAAATATAAAAAAAAACCTTATTTAATCGTCTGAATATTACAAATCACTTAAAACAACTTCAAAAATATTTACGCCAATTTTTTTATTATATTAGGTCTGTTCGCGTACTTTTTCAGTAAACATTTGTAAGAGTAAGAGCAGCCTTCATTCCCTTTTGCTATTTATTTGAATAAAACAGCTGACTTTCAAAAATCATCTGCTCGAAGCTGCAAATTACTGCTGGGAAAAAACCTCAAGCAGATATCTGCAAGCACTCAAAATGTTAAAGATTTTTTTAACAACCAACCATTTCCGTTGATTTGCTCACATCAGCTGTTTGCCCGCTATAAAATCAGCTGGTCATAGGCCATAAGTTTAGCTGTAAGTAAACACATTGCATAATTCAACTACCGTTCATTTGGGTTAGAACTTTAACCTGTTTAAGAATCCCTGATCGAAAACAAGTTAAATTTTTATAATATTTTGTACTACAATGGAAGATTTTTATGCCGCAAAAGTTAACAATGCGTTAAGTCAAGCACTATTAATTTATATTCGTACCAACAAGAGCCTGTAACGAAGCTTTACTATTGCCGCGCTAGCCGATTTGGTACGTGCTTGGATTGCCAGAACGTAGGTCGTGGGTTCAATTCCTAGCAGGGACCTGGTCTGCCGCTACAATGGTATCACAATGGACTAAAGTAGCCTACGTAAATCTTTTTAGAAAAGGCATTACTACTTTAACATAATCGGCTTTTGTTAAATTGTTCAACATGAATATCCAATCAGTCGGTCCATCGTAGAATTAAGAAAGTAGAGTCACTTGTCCATGATTAAAATAATCAACGATACAACTCTGGTATGAGTGCATGTGCCAACATTTTATCCCTAATTTTTTCTTTTAATTGTATTTTTCGAAACAAAGCATTTGACATATTTGACACAAATGGTTGCAACTCTGAGATTGAAGTATTTTATCAGCTGGGCGAGTGACTTTATCTTCTTAATTCCACAATGGCTCTATCATCATGGACTGCACTACCACCGCCGTCCTTACCGACGCAACCGCTTAGCATAGCAAGAGAGACATCGATATTGAATTCACCGCAGTAGATTCGACATATACCCTGTATATTCGTTATTTGCGAATATACAGGGTATCTGACACCAATACAAACGAAATTTTTGTGTGAAAATGTTTGTTACTGATTCAAATGACAAAAATGTGTGAAAGCAATCAAAATTTTAGAATCCACTCCACATTTGCCTTGACTATTGCTCTGTCAGAAAACGAATTGCACGCTGCAAGTGATTTTCCGAACATCATGTTCTCTGCAAGAAAAATTTTCCAATGAGCAGTTCGTAAACGCCTTAACTTAACCTAGCGCACGTGCGTGTATTTGATCCTATGAATTGTCTTTGGAGTCGTGGGCAAACATTTCGATGGTAAACCATGATTTTCACAGAGACTTAAAAGTGAAAACAATAGTGGAAGAGATCTCCTCCGCCTCACAGAGACACTGAGGATACATGTGAAATCTGATCTAAACAACATATTCAAAAATTATACATCTGCCAGAAGGCTTCAAAATACAACTCCTATGGATTTAGTTCTCAAAACACACATAATTACAATATAGTGTAATTTCTGAATTGCGTCTCAACAATTATAAAATGCTAGCTATTAAGCAGCATTTAAGTCTTCTAAATTAATAAATAAAATGAAAAAAAAGTCGCAGGATCCGTTCAACCCAACTACCCAAACGGACATGTAGACCGATCGGTACCCATTTTATATCGTTATAAAGCTCACCGGGCCAGCTATTTTCTTTTTATTGTTGAAACTTCGTTGCTTCGTTCGCCATTTTTCTTAATATTTCAAAACTTTTTCCAATACTTCAAAACTTGTGGCGATTTAGTCGAGACTTTCTTTTTTTATTTTGGTTTACGTGCCTTTCCTTCTATCTACAAAGACATATACTCATCTTTAACCCATTTTCAAAAATTGTGAAATTTATTAAATAAAGTAATTCAACATTTTAAGTAGTTTTTCGATCATTTTCGATGTATTACCAGTTTATGCCACTTTTATAGCTAACTGCTTGTTTATTAACTTGAATTTGATGATGATTTATCCCAATCGTTCTACCACCGGAAGCAATCAAATGACAAAATGATGATGATAACTACTATTTCAAACGCATTACCAATTACTTTGAAATTAATAATGAGATGGAACTGGTTTCCCAAACCTGCATAATGTCTATATAAATGTTGATAATCAATGTTAGTCAAAAGGAAAAATAAACGATTTTAACCAATTTATATTGTATACATAATTTATTGGCATTAAAACCTGTTAATGTTAGCTTGAAACATTGAATTCTTCCAAGTCGTACATCTGGGCATCTGTCCCCATATTCCAAAATACGGTCTACATCCATAAAACGTCAATAAAATTGAGACGTGTTCTCATTGCAATAAATCCTTGTAGTTATAAAAAAAGTAGAAAGGAGCAGAAAACAGAAAAAAAAACGTTCAAGTCTTCAAATCTTATGTAAATATCCCAGCTGAACAATTTCACTATTAATAGCAAACAGTGTTGCCTACTCCTTATTAATGTTTCAACCTTACTCAGCAAATGTTCCCTATTGGTTAAAATACAGTTGCGGTCAAAATAATAGCAGTACAGAAAAATATAAATATATATGATTTTATTGATTAACGCGGACTTTCTTTCTATTATGTATATTTTAAATATGTCGCCATATTAAGGCAGTCAAAATAAAAGCAGTGAACTTTAAAATTAGAAAAATATGTATTTTGTACGTGTAACTATGATATCGTCGTCATGCAGCTCATACAGCTTGTGGTTCATACGTCGCATATTTTTCTCCTTTAACGCAAACTGGTCCATATCTTTTACAAAGAATCTTTCTCTCAAATACACCAAGCACTGCATTATCTGCTTTCACAATAACCCATGACTCAGAACCATATAACATCACGGGTAGTATCAGTGTCTTCTTTAGTATAATCTTCGTCTGTCGAGAGGTGGCCTTGTTCCTAAACTGCTGACTTAGTTCAAAGTAACATATGTTTGCCAGTATTATTCTTCGCTTTATCCCAAAACTGGTGTCATTCGTTTCGGTTACGACGGTGCCAAGATAGATAAAGTTGCTGACTATCTCAAAGTTGTGGTTCCCAACTTCTCCATTTCCTTTATCTGCTCGGTTGCATAAGGCGTTTTGGTAGTTGAAACCATCCATTTCGTTTTATCTTTATTTACTCCCAGACCCATTTTTACTGACTCTCTTTCGATTCTTTCAAAGGCTGAAGTTACTATTTCCGGTTACCGACCTATGATGTCGATGTCGTCGGCATAGGCGAGTAGCATGTGTTCTCTTGTGATTAGTGTGTCATATCTATTCACATCTGCATCTCGTATAATCTTCTCCAGCAGGATATTAAAGAGATCACACGATAGGCTGTCTCCTTGTCTGAAACCTCGTTTGGTATTGAATGGTTCGAAGAGATTCTTTTCTATTACTGAGGCACGCGTATCAGCAAGTGCCGTCCTGCAAAGTCTTATTAATTTTGCAGGGATACCAAACTCAGACATGGCTTGAAATGGCTTTGAACGTAAAGGGGTATCGAAAACGGCTTTGTAGTCAAAAAAGAGATGGTAGGTGTGTTTTGTTTTGTAGGTTGAATACGTAAAATATGTGAGATAGTAGTAGATCCGAAATATCATATCCATACATTGAAATTCTTCAAAATATTATGCTCTCATGGGTGGAGGTTGAAATGACTTTATTAAGTAAATATAAATCTATGAAAACATATTGAATGCTGTTAAAATATAATTATTTTTTGTTAAAATATTTTATTATTCTCCGCCGCTATTTTTTTGACCACAGCTGTATTATGTCCACAAATATTTAATTTGCTCTATACCGTAAGAGTGAATGAGCGTACTACTATTTTTGTATAGAGATTAAAATAATCGTCTTTCTTGGGATTAACAATGCCATAGTTTTTATAGGCCTATTTAACAGTGGTTGCAAGTCAAAGAATCATAAAAAAACTAAAATATGAAAAAAAAACATTTTTTTTATAATATTGACCAAAACGTGACACATATGATTCACATTTCTTTGTTGAAGTACTTTCAGTATTTGAAAGCTTCGATATTTGTTGAAGGATTTCACACGGCGGGTAGCTGACACGAAGTGTTACCAATTCAAACGACCACAAATTTTTCTCCTCAGAGTATGCGATCTTCAGAAGTTCACCACGATCATGCAAGCTTAGAAGGTGTTGTTGTAGTTTGACAACGCTAACAGTATCATAATAACGATTTGTGGGGCGATACTCAAAACATTTTGTTCACTTTGAGTTGTTTCAATTTCCGACCCTATAAAGTATATATATTTCGATCGTATAGACCGATATGTCGATAAAGGGTCTGAAGCCCATAAAAGCTGTATTTTTTATCCGATTTCGCTGAAATTGTAAATATTGAGTTGTTTTTAGCCTCCCAACATCGGCCCCAAATATGGGTCAGATCAGACTATATAGATATAGCTGTCATATAGACTGATCTTCAATTTAGGGTCTTAATCCCATAAAAGCAGATTTATCATCTGAAAATGTTACTTGGATATGAGTTCTCGGGACCTGAATAAAATATGATCGAGACCAGCCCCTATTAAGATATAGCTACGTGTATATTGTAGCTGTAGAGTTATAATAAAATAGGATGATTATTATATCCTTGTTTAAATTGGTACACATCGGTCCAGATTTGGTTAAGGGTGCCATATAGAAAGAACTGTCGATTTAAAGTCTTGGCCCATACAAAAAGCGCATTTATTATCCAATTTCGTTGAAATTTGACGCAGTGACTTATGTTAGGCTTTTCGACATCCGTGTCCTTTCTGGTTTAGATCGGTTAATATGCGGTAAGCTGCTAAAAAGACCAGTATTTTGTTCTACAAAAGTGAACAATGACTTATATTTATTAGACCACTCAATGTCCGTGCCTAATTTGGGCGCATAAGTTATCCAATATTCACCGGATTGTGACGAAACGGATTCACATATATACGCGAGGTGGTGGGTATTCAAAGTTCGGCCCGGCCGAACTTAATGCCTTTTTACTTGTTTTTTATTTTAGAGCTGGTCCCTATTTCTGCAGAAATCAGCTGTTTTTACTTTCAGTCGGATGAAAGCAACGCCAAACTAAATTATTCTCTTTTGGCCACCTTTCTGACAACTATAACAATTTTTACTAATTACTGAGCTGTTTTTGTTGTTACATTTTTAGGTTATGTCACACAAAAAAAAAACATACTAGGGTGATAGCAAATATCATGAATCGTAAATAATTGATAATTTTGACATTCAAGACAAATTCCACCATTGACAAGATAGAAAGCTATAAGCTGGTCGGACGGAATGATGCAATTTACAATGGTTCCTATCCGTCCAAGGGTTTGCTATATGTCGGCGTCTTCGAATGCAGAAAGTTTAAACATGAGTATCGCCACTGTATCTTAAACATCATTTACAGCTTTGAGATTTGATTCCTGATATTAAGAGATTGATGAAAGGTACATAAGCTGCCAATGACCTTTTTACGCAAACCAAACGTTTTCGAGACAAACATTTAAATAAAATACAATGCCCTTGTATTTTTGCCATTGTGGAGAACCCTTTGCGGCTAGCAAAATTTCCTACTTTGGCGTATTTTTAAGCTCATATGAACAGTAGTAAAATGGCTATGTTTAAAGATCTCGTCATATTTTTGCAATTTTTTCCAATTAAAAATAGGGGGAAAAAACTTCAAGCGGATTGACAAATTACTCGACTAATTTATTTTTATGACAACCGCAAATCGTCTAACGACTGACCGAAAGACAGGCAGACAGACAGACAGACAAACAGACCCACCGAGCGACCTAACCACAGATTGTTACTCATAATACTCCACCCTCATAATGTTTTCTTGTTCCTTCGTCTTTTCGTCGTCTTTCCCCAGCACCTCCTCCATCCCGCTTCATACGCATACAAAAAAAAAATTGTTTGCTAAACACTGCCATAAAATGATGTCATACATATACCGCAAATACAAGGTGTTATAATTTTTTTATGCAAACCATAAAAAATAAAAACTAATCAAAACTGAGACTCCAAATGAAAAATGCAAAAGCCATTTAATTATAAATGTTTGCATACAAAAACAATGCTCCATACGAATTAGGAAAAGTGACATTTGTAGAGTTCGTTACACCCAAAAAGTGTTTATCTTTAACAAAACACCTAAGAGGAAGTGTCTCGCAGACCACTCACTTAAAATGGGCAGCTTGAAATAATAATATTTAAAGAATTTGTTATTTTTTTCTTTGTGTTAAATTTTGTGAGAAAAAAATTTAATCTTTCAATCGATTTTATGCCAAGAAATCCCAATGACAAAGTGCATAATGCGAGAGAGTGAGAGAGATGCTGTGTGTAAACAAACATTTTGGGAACCCATGAGTGTGGTATAATCCGCTTGTTACAGTGACAAGCATGTATATTTACACATGCAACTCATAACAACAATAAAGGGTTAGACTCATGACCAGTGTTGCCAAAAATATTTCCTACCACAGTTTTAGAAAAATCCTACCAAACCCTACCAAATTTTTTTTAAAAGCCAAAAATGTGGTATATTTTTTTATATCCACCACCGAAAAGTTAACCATTTTGCCGCGTCATTTGAAACATACCAAATTATCATCATCGTCCGTCTTTTTGTTGAAATTGTCTATAGCCTTACCTTCAAAGATGGCCTATATTTTGATATAGCATCCTTTATACCAATCATCCGATAAGAAATCTTAAGTTCAGAAAGTCGTAGTTTTGTCCTGATTTCAATGAACCACCGCGCCGAATTTGGATAAAACGATCTCCCGATTTAAATGTTTGAGCCCAACAATTTGCTTTAATATACACATTCACTGTTACAGTGAGTCGCATGGACACCTCAACATCTGAGTATGGACTAGATCTCACTAGTTTTGTATGAAGCTGCCACATAGCCCTGATTTCCGATTGAAGGCATTCAACGCACAAAAGCCGCATTTTCTACCCAGAATTTACGAAGTTTGAAAGAAATCCCTTAACATTCGTACCCTTTATAGTCAATATCAGAACTTACGGCGTTTTTACTGAAATTTGAAGCAGTGAGACCCCTTGTAACAGTATTTGGCTCCATCCACGGTTTTGTTCTGCACTCTTAACGATTACATAGAGAAGAATTTTGAGTTATCATCGACGAGTTTTTCAGTAATTAATGGAAAACCTACGAGAAATTGAGGTCAGTCTACCAACCTACCAAGAAAATAAAAACCTATCAATTTAGGTAGGAACGACAACGCTGCTCATGACTACAATAAAAAGTTATATCAGGGTTGCGAGATTAATTTGGACGAAAATCACCACTTTTCAAGAAAAACATCGGCATTTTCGATACTTCAATTTAAACAATCGGAAAATTTGTTTCAACTATAAATCGCATAGTTTATATAAAAAATAAGTAAAAAGGTCTGGAGGTTGACTGAAGTTGGTTATGAGCCCACCACACATTATGTGATCTCCAACTATGACAATATATTTTTTTTTGCGAAATCAGATAGAAATGCGTCGTTTACATAATCAAGCAGGAGATAGGTCTAAATGCTAGATATATCGGGATATAGTCCGATTTAGAACGGATTTGGCGTGGATGTCAGGGGTCTAATACCACTCTATATACCACATTTTCGCAAATCAAGGCATAATATGTCTCAAATGACCTCAAGTCTAAACTATCATTTTTCATGGCAGCTTTGTTAACCGTAGCCTAGAGGTTAGCATGTCCCCCTATGACGCTGGGTTCGAATCCAGCCGAGACCATCAGAAAAAATTTTTAACGGTGGTTTTCCCCTCCTAATGCTGGCAACATTTGTGAGGTACTAGGCCATGTAAAACTTCTCTCCAAAGAGTTGTCGCACACTGTGGCACGCTATTCGGACTAGGCTATAAAAAAGAGGCCCCTTATCATTGAGCTTAAACTTGAATCGGGCTGCACTCATTGATATGTGAAAAGTTTTGGAATGTTCATGGGCAAAATTTGCAATTTGTAGTACCAAATTTCCAGATGTCTTCCTTTGTTTGAATTTTTCGTAAAACGTTTATTTCACTTTTGCACAACACTGTACACAACAACAATTCGTATATATGCATGTTATGTGAAGTATTTGCCGGCTGGTGTGGTGATGATTCCAGTGCTAGATAAAGAAAATTCATTGCTGCTAACAAGTCAGCAACCCAGACTGTTCATCCAGATATATTCGCATTTTTAACAAATCACACATCTGCTTGGCAGTGTAGTTCAGCATGTCGCTTCCCTCCTGTCACCATACTTCTGGCCCTACAATTGTGACAATCTTCAGTTTTCACACACACACGTGTAAACCAGCCAGCCAGCCCTCCCATGTAAATTTCGCTGCTCAATAAATGAAAGAATTTGGATGTGGTGGTGCAGTGCGCTGCGGTGGTTCTCCCTGTCTTACTACTGTTGCGGGAATGTTAGAAAAATATCGATTTATAATAAAAACAAATGATATGCGCGCGTGTTTAGTTTTTATATGGGCATACATTGAAAATACCCAAGTGAATATTCTAAAATATTACAAATTTCAAAACGCCATAGAAAAATACCATATACGATGCCCATAATTATATATAGTTTATGCTTTTTTCTTATCCACAACATAGACTATAAATAAAAATATTTTTTATTTATTAGCAAATATCAAAAGTAAATCAAATCACACATTGTCTGCCGAAGTAGTAGTTTATTGAAAAAGTAAAACAACGATGTGATATGCAACATATTGTTCGGCTGGCTACAATTTGATTCCTATTGAAATCTTCAATAAAGTATTGACCATATTGATTGTTTTGTGGTTTGACAAGCAAGCCAATCAAAGGCGTATGATTCATATTTGTTTTGTTATTGATCATACGTTATATGGTCTTTTATAACTCACCTTTATAACTTTATAACCATCTAGGCGTATGATCATTATATATTATTACGTATACGTTTTATGCTTATTGTTTACCTAAATGGTCCAAGAAACAAACAAAAATATGTACGGCCATAAAATATTTTCCTAAAGTTTAGGAATTTTTTGTAAATAAATATGATTGCGCAATAAATTTTCTGTAATGGCCAATTGAAACACAATAAAATGCTATCAGTCATCTAAAATTTGGACACTTGAAAATCCACTAAAAAGATAGGAATAACAAAGTTGGGGTCCATGTTCCATGAAAAACTTAGAAGGTAAATTAGTAATTGTCTCTTTGATATACACGAAACAGTCCACCATCAGGTAAATGTCTAACGACAAACTCTCAAAATAACGGTTTATGAATAAAGTTCTAAAAACCAAGCAATTTTAAATTGGTATTGTAAATGGGTCAAACCGGTCCATATTTGGGTATATCTCCCATATAAACCGATCATACTATTATACTTTTTGAGCCTCTAAATGATTCAATTCTCCCCTATTTGCGTAAGCCATCAAAGTGTGCAGATTTTAATATCTTGCATTGTCACAAACTTACCTGTACTGCATAGGAGTTTATACAGTTTGTGGTTCTTGTGACACTGGCCCATATATTTGAAGAAGAATATTTCACCACCTGAACGACTGGGTTCGAATCCTGGTGAGAACATCAGAAAAAATTTTCAGCGGTGTTTATCCCCTGGCTACTTTTGTGGGGTACTTTGCCATGTAAAAACTTCTCCTTAAAGAGATGTCGCATTGCGACACTTCGTTTGCATTCAGCAAAAAGGAGGCCCTTATTACTGAGCTTAAACTTGAATCGAACAGCACTCATTGATCTGTGAGAAGTTTGTCCCTGTTCCTTAATAGAATGTTCATGGACAAATTTGCATTGCAAATTTCTCTAGAATAACCAAGCACTGGCTCATCTGTCTTCGTAGTACTCATTCTTTCTCTCCTTGCTTAAGACCACGATTTTTTCCTTTTGTCGCTTTGCTTCTAAACTTCTAACTTAGTCAATTATAGGGTCTACTGGCCAATATTATTCTACTTTTAATCTCAAAATGTTTGTCGTTTGTATTGTTTACGCTGGCATCGAGGTAGATGAAGTGACAGACAAAGTCAAAGTTGCCAACATTCTGTATTTTTATATCCTCCACCGACAAAGTCAAAGTTGCCAACATTTTGTATTTTTATACCCTCTACCATAGAAAGTGGGTATACTAATTTCGTCATTCTGTTTGTAACACCTCGAAATATACGTCTAAGACCCCAAAAAGTGTATATATTCTTGATCGTCATGGTATTTTAAGCCGATCGAGCCATGTCCGTCCATATGTCTAAATTTTACTAAATTTTACACAAATACTTCTTAGTAGTGTAGGTCGGTTAGGATTGTAAATGGGCCCAATCGGTTCAAGTTTTTATATAGCTGCCATATAAACCGATCTTGGGTCTTGACTTCACGTGGTGTTTTGGTACCACTTCCAACAACTGCGCCAAGTATGGTCCAAATCATAATCATAACCTGATATAGCTGTCATATAAACCGATCTTCTATAGGGCCCAATTTTTATCCGATTTGGCTGAAATTTTGCACAAGTCGTTGAGAAATTCTAAATCAGTGCATATCCTAATATAGCCGCCATATAAACCCATCTAGCGATTAGACTTCTTGAGCTTCTATAGGGCGCAATTCTTTTCCAATTTAGTTGAAATTTTGCATATGTCGTTTTGGTATGAAATCCAATAACTGTGCCAAGTATGGCACAATTTGACACCCTGAGCCACTGGAGGGCGCAATTTTTACTCGATTTGCCTGAAATTTTGGAAATTTTTTCATAAGTTCTAACAGTTATAACAAGTACGGTCCATATCGGTCAATAACTTGATGTAGCTCTTATATATATATTGAAAAGGTGATTCAAAGAACTTGACAAATGCGATCCATTGTTGAGGGAAGGACGCTTTTACTTGGTTTTTTTGCTAATTTTTAAGTGTTTGATTTTGCATATCCTTTTGCGATCACTTGGGTATAGCTGGATTCTTCAACCTTGACTCTAGAAACTTGCTTTTATCTCAGTTACCGCCAGATCACCTTTGACAAGATCTTTTTCAGTTATACGAATCTTTAACTGCTTACTTTGATCGACCATGATGTAGATATCATAAGCATACGAAACTACTATTAACTTCCACACTTCGTATTATCTTCTCAAGTTGAATATTAAACCTTGTCTTAAAACCAGCGTTACCGTTGTGCCACTTTAGTATCAAATTTGATACTTTTTTTGGACGATGCCACTTGTGTGCCACTTTTTAATTTTGAATTTTCTATTGTTTGTCGTCCAACAAATCGCAATTTAAATTTTTTGAGCTGAACGAGAGTAACTGGAATATATCACTTAAGTATTTAAATTTCCACCACCGTAACTCGTCTAAACATTTATTCTAAAACCTACAAATGCATGTTCTGTAGATCGTAGATCTATTTTGCGAAGTCTGTTCGTCCGTCCAAATTTGAATTTGGTTACAAAAAGTCTCCACCTAAAACATAGGATTGATTTACGATGGTGGGAATCTAAGATTCGGATTGACCGAACTTATCTTTTATACACCGTTTTATGTTATTTATAAAAGAACTGATATGTGATTTTGTTACATACGTCTTATTTTTGTTTTTTATGAAAAATATTGTGCCAAATTTTGGACCAATTTAAAGTTTTTTTATGTTATTTATGTTTATTGTATGCCTTTGCTTTTGTTACTCCTAGTTTGTTTGTTTGTTTTTTTTAACAAAAACAAAAAAAGTGCCACTTTTCAAAACTAAAAATGACACTTTTTGTGTCACAATTTCAAAATTGCCAACGGTAACACTGCTTAAAACTAATTTGATTCTGAAGAGGCCAGACTTCAAATACATTTAAACTAGTAGGACTATGGTAAACAAATAAATGGAATTTATCAGTCTCTTTCAGGATCTGGCGTGCGTGAATATTTGGTCTAGGGTGAATTTTTTTCTCTAATAGGTTCCAATTACCTCATTGACTTTAGATATCTCCCACACTATACTATCGATCATATTTTGTATGCGATTGGATGGAGCTTTATTCCGCTTTAGTTGGCAGAATGTACTGAGGCTCTAAACATCGGGCACGTGTTCTCCGCCAAGGCTCAGTAGGCAACTTTTCGGCACCTACTGCTTTTTTGTTTTTAGTCAGCTTAAAACTTTTTGGATCTGGCTAGCCGATGTATATTCAAGACCATTGTGTGATTGGAATGTATCCTCAATTTTGCTAGAAATGGATCCTCAAATTTATACTCAAGTTTTTTTGCAAAACAAAACAATTTCATAGCTCTCGTATATAACTTTTCAGTGTCTTAATTAAAATTCTCCTAACAAATCTAAGATAATAAATTAAAAACCGGTCCATGGATAGAATATAAAGCATGCCTTCATATGAAGCAGTTTTGTCTGTTTCCACTTTGATTACATGCCAACTATGGCTTTAAATAGCGCATATAATACTTAAATAAGTTCATACGTGCATTTTCAGTTTATTACCATCATCACAACTTCTTACTACTTCAGAAACCACAAGCCATTCTCTATTCCTTAAAGAGAGGGGATTCTTTGAGTTGTCTAATTAAAATGTGACTCACATTATGGTTTATGCGGAAACGTTAATGAAATGTCGGTGGTAGACAAAAATAAACTACCTCCGTCCACCCTGCCGTATAAACATAACTGTATAACAGACACCTCGAAATACATACGATATAGCGAAATAAAACACAAGCCAAACAAAATCATTTTCCACCGCCGCCGCTCCATATGCCAATGTACTCGATAAGAAAACAATTCTACACTCGACGCTGTTAGACGATCCAAATACAATCGACCCTCTTCTACCTACATACACACACACACTAACAATGTTACCAATTTGTAAGTAGGTGGTGTGGTAGCGGTAAGATTGCATTGTGATGGTGGGTTGTATTAAGAGTTATGTGTAATTCCTTCCGGTTATGAATTGCACTTCAAAAATTTTTTTTTTTATTGTTTGTTTCTGTAGAATTTCGCAAAATGAGTGTCCAAATCTTTGTACGTCATTGTGACCATTTTAAATTGTGTGCGATGAGTTATATAGCAATACAAGTTCTTTCAAGTCAACACGAATACGTTGAGAGAAATGTATACTCTGGATTCGTCATTGTGTTTGAAAGAGAATGTTTGTCGTTTTTTAATTTGCCCAACTGCCAAACGCATGCATATGTTTGAGAATGCTCTCTTTTTTCATTATCTTTTGTCGTTGTGGATTGACAATACACAGAGATGTCAACATGTTGGCCCCTTACGATATGATTTTGCAATACGATTTTAAAATAGAAAAACAAAAGCTATATACATAAGTACCATAACAGATGCTTTTGTTTTCGGTGATTGGGAAAACAAAATACCATTGGCATGTGAATTTTTATTTTTATAGGTTTGGAATAATTTTCCAAAAGAAAGTACCCTCATTCCAGCTTTCGTTGATTTCGTCAATGATCGAAGAATTAATTTCATTACATATTCCTAAAAGAGACGAAATTGAGTAAGATTTAAAAGAAAAATGCAGTCATTGGCAATTGATATTTAACCATAATGCAACCTAAGTCGCGTGTGACAAATTTGGAAACCAGATTCCACATCACACTGCCTAGAAGCTCTAGTATCCTGTCCAATTTGTTTCTTTCTATTAAAGATTAAAATGTTTCAAAAAGTTTAACCCATTAAAACTCAAATATGGGTTCCTTTGTCCAATTTTCATGAAATTTTATATATTTACTACAGGACAAGGCGGGTTATTGGAGCCTTTAAAAAACCAAAAGCCATCACGTTCCCGGCACGGGATAGCTGTGAGCAACGCACGGACTGGAAAGTTGAGGTCCGATCTAAGTGTTCATTGCTGTCATGAGAAACTTAGCTGCGAGCTAACGGGCGCGTCCACAGGTTGCGGATAGTGGAATGATCCATATGAAGTAGATGAAACGAAAGTCGCGGACAATCAGCGGTATCGAACGGAGAGGCTCAGGAAAGGCAGGGCGGCACCGGCTCTTGCACAGATCTGAGTGCCTATGATGCTCGATATGACAAGGCGGGTTATTGGTTCCTTTAAATAACCAATGGTCAACCTGTTCCCGCGGCGATCTGTCTTTTGGACCGGAACGAGCATGCTCACCTACAAGAGCCTGAGGTGGATCGCCACCTCCATATGAAAATATGGCTACAACAACAACGTTCCAGAGGCGATCGGTCCAGCGGACTGCAACCAGCTTACTCACCTTTAGGACCTTGGCGAGTATTGCTTCCTCCAACAACACAACAATAACTTTCGTTTTAAATAAAATCAGAAGCAAATGCTTATGGTGGCTTGTAAACAATATAATGAGCTGTCATTGTTAGTTTGACATATATCAATGAGGATTTGATAACACTTCGTGTCTGCTAACACGTACTTGTTATCAAATTGGGGCTCAGATGATGAGTAATGAACTTTGTTGTTGTTGTTGTAGCAGTTCGTTGTGTTCTATCTTTCGTCTGCATGATTCTGTTGAGTGTCAAGATCCAGGAACTCTGCGACTAAGATGGGGTGCGTCCACAGGGATCTGGGCAGTTAAACAGGTGACGTGTATCGTGCGGTCCCTGGTTACAATCGGGCCATACATCTTGCATGTCAGCACCAATCCTTGCTCTGTAGGAGTTGAGGTGGCTGCATCTGCCGGAACGTAATTGAGCCAGAACTACTCTGGTTTGCCGGGGGATGTCAATTTCTTCAGGTGCAATGGGAGGCGGTCGTTCTCTAAGGACTACATTCACCAGGTAGCCATTTACCACATCTGCCACCGTGTCTGCATGAATGTTGTCTAGACCTGCTTGATATGCCGCTTGATCTAGAGGTTCTCTCTTGTAGCTCTGAACCTCACACTCTAGATCCTGTAGATCTACCTTAAGGCTTCTGGGCGATGGATATCTATCCACAAGATGATGATTTGAATGGTCTCCGCGATAACAGCCCAAAAGGTATTGCTTAGACAGCATGTAGTTAAATCTTCGCACTGGTAGGATCTTTGTCTTCTGATGGAGGTGGTCCACATGTGTACTGAGGAGACAGCCCGTCGCGGTTCGGAGGGCGGCATTCTGACAGATCTGAATATTATTTCACTGCGTGTCACAAAGTTCACAAAGCTGTTTTTGTGCTATGCAGTCTTCGAAATCCATATTGATGCTCGGCGAATGGAAATTCTCCTACGAGGCTCGGGAGGAGTAATGCCTCAAGCGTCTTTGCCCCTGGTGAGGGAAGGTTTATCAGTTTGTACGACTGCCCCAAACTTGGGTCCTTTCCAGGCTTCAGTAGCCGTACACTCTGCGCCTATTTTCCAGACATCGGGAACTATAAGAGTGTTCAAAGACAGGTTGAGGACAGTAGTAAGGTACTCAACTCCAGGTGAATCCAGATTCTTCAACATCAATGTAGATATTCCGTCGGAACCCAACGCCTTGGATGATTTGGCGCCACGGATGACATTCGTAACTTCGCCCACGGTAAATTGTGATGGCTGTTTATCGGCTCGGAGACCGCGAATACGGCGAATGGCTCTCCTCCGTGCCCTGTCACTCTAATGATGCACAAAAAATTAACGGTTGAACAACCTGGCGCATCTCTTCGGATCAGTCACGGTTATTTGGCCAAAAGTGACTGAGGACCGGTCATCCTGTGACTTAACACTAAAGCGATTTAAATTTGGTGTTAAGTACCAGCGGAAACGCTCCCACCAAGAAAAACCCTAAACACACTGAAACGGACTTATATATCGATCTGTACAATATGGGACTTGAATATAAACTATATGGGAGTGGAGTTCGATTTTAATACAAAATTTTTATTTAATTCAAGTTTTAAGCGTGTGCCCTACCCCCAAATTATACCCAAAACCTCCCTAAACGGGCATATTAAAATATATAACCGAAAATATATTGGGTTGCCCAAAAAGTAATTGCGGATTTTTCATATAGTCGGCGTTGACAAATTTTTTCACAGCTTGTGACTCTGTAATTGTATATTTGATTAAAGTTCATTCTAAGTTTTATTAAAAATGCATTTACTTTCTTTTAAAAAATCCGCAATTACTTTTTGGGCAACCCAATATTTAAACATGGGTCCATTGGAGAGGCGGGGGACGCCCCAATCCCAAATAGACACTTAGATCAAATGGGACTATGTTGTTGTAGCAGCAGTGTGTTTTACACTAAGACAGCAGCCCTTGCCGATGAAGGATTTCACCGGCTGCCATGGGATTGATCAAATGAGACTATATGGGACTCTAATGAAAGGTATTTGGTGGAAGTAGAGTACCAATCTGCCATTAAAAGCTTGGCCCAAATATCTGCAGACTTATCCATCCCTACAAAATTCTCAAGAGAACATGTAGACCGACCAGCTATTCAATGAAAGGCATTTGTGAGAAGAATGCGATATGATATAATATTGTGCTGTGTAGGTTACCAATCTGACATTAAAAACTTGGCCCAAATCTGCAGACTTATTCATCCCTTTAGACTTCTCAAAAGGACATGTAGACTGACCAGCACAATATGGCTATTCAATGAAAGGCATTTGTGAGAAGAGTGCGCTATGATATTATATTGTGCTGTTCGGTCTACGTTCAAAAATGAGAAATTACATGTTGATCATAATTTATTTTCTTCTTTACTCTAGAAAAATAAAGAAAAAACATTGTGGGCTCAACAGTATACAGAAGAACTCTAATTGAATTGTTTTCAACTTTCATTAAAAAAAATATTTAAGTATAGTTGAATCGATTGGAGAAAACAGCGCCAAATATTCACTTCTCTTCTTTTTAGAAAAAAAAATTCCGGCGAAAGACTTTTTCATAGTGTGTCATGCGTTAAGAGGCTTTAAATATTCCTAAAGACAATATATTCCATTGTATATTTGTATCAATTCCTTAACCACATTCACCACTAATCTATGTTTTATTATTTTTTTTTATTTCTCTGTGTTTTATTTCTGTTTACACCTCTTGTTTGTATGTGACTTTGTGTTGTTGTGCTCTAACCAGTTATTTTGAATCCATCCGATTTCGATTATCTGCTAACCAAAGGCAATAACAATACTCCAGTGGATCGTAGTTCATTGCTATTGAAATTCGATCCACTACTCGGTGTGCCAGTGCCAGTTAATCAAGGACAACAGACGCAGCAACAGCACCATTACCAACAACAACAACTGCACCACTTACAAATACCCACTAATCTCAATAATAATCCTTGTCTAAGTCCAACCATAGAAGAGGACGAGCATAACGAAAGTACAAATCGTTCATTTGTTGTAGATTACACCAGCAGCACCACATCACTGGGTGGTGGAAGGGACACATCTGCAGCAACAGCAGCAGCAGCAGGATCTGCAATATCATCAAGTGCCAAATTACTAAAGGAACGTTCGCAAGAGGTCAAACAACAATTTCAGCAGCACCATAATCAACAAATCAAACGTCAATTACCACAACCAGGATTTAGAGTAAGTAGGGGCAATTTATTTTTACAAAGATGAAGATATATGAACAAATTGGATTTAGATTTATGCCTTTTATTGACAATTTGACCATTACAACAACCTGCACCCTCTCGTTTTTGTTTATTTGTCTTCTTTTCCATGTCTTCTCCACTGCTTCCTTTCCACAGAAGAATGCCACAATGAGTGTCGATGTGATTAAGGATATGAGTCTAGATAATAACGATTGTAATAAAACATTTGAAAATTCCAAGTAAGTTGTTGCTGGCGCCTCCACTTTCTGTGGTGGTCACATATATGTGGCCTTCACCCTGACTTGTTGTTGTCATTCTCATTCTCATTTCTTTTCTTGTTTATGTCTTTTGCAGTTCCACACAACCCGATGATAAACAGATCAACTATAAAATGGATGAACTTGAAAAGAAAGTCAAAAATGAAGTGTAAGTATATGAATAATCGCATGAGTCCCATGAGCATTTGTTTGTTTTGTATATTTCTCAACTATAGCCGCGCATCAAGCCAACGTTGCGTAGGCGGCAGTCTTTTGGGTCATATGCACGTAGTAGTAAATTATTGCAATCATAATGAACATGTTCATATAAAGCGAATTCAGCTTGAGATAATAGCCCATGATATACATTAACGAACTTTTTGACAAAACTTAATAAAGTCTTTAAATAGGTTTATTTGATAGTTCTCTTAAGGCAATGTGTCAAATAAATCTTTTTTCTTTTCTTTCAAATCTCCATTGTAGGATTTTTTTGTATTTCAAAAATCGATAAATAGCGCTCTCATCGAGCTTAAAGAGTTACACAAGGTTATCTTTAAACAATTCAACACGTTCCTAAAGGGAATATGCTTAGCTAGGGAAACTCTGAAACAATGAAGGACACTTCAGGCAATATGGATTACACATTAGTATTCCTTAATAACTACCACACATCTATTTGCGATAGAAGATATGATCTACTGGGCTTTGACTGAATGGTTTTCAACTATATAGAACTATCAAACAGATAAATTTTGTTCACTAAACGCCTTTTAGGCGAGCTTGGAATGGTAGTCTTAAACATGTTTTTGACAAACAACTAAAACGTTTGTATTTTCGAGAACCATGTTAATGCCCCGCCAAAAGCAACTACAACTACATGTTAATACATCATTAAGCAAAATGATAGCTAATTTCCAAAGAAAATTTGTGTAACTTACTTATCTTGAGTATATGCTAATGTATCCACAATTTCGTTGTTATACTCATCACCGTAGGATAGGGGTGTATTCATTTAGTCATTCCGTTTGCAACACATCTAAATATCAATTTCCGACCCTACAAAGTATATATATTTCGGATCGTCATCGAATTCTAAGACGATTTAACGATGTCCGTGTGTCTGTCCGTCCGTCTGTTGTAATCACTCTACAGCCTTCAAAAATTGAGACATTGAGCTGAAATTTGGCACAAATACGTCTTTTTGATGCATGCTGGTTAAGTTCTTGAACGGGCCAAATCAGACCATATTTGGATATAGCTGCCATAGACCGATCTGCTGATAAAGGGTCTAATGCCCGTCCATTTATCCGTCTGCCCGTCCGTCTGTTCCTTCAAAAATTGAGGTATTAAGCTGAAATTTGGCACAGATACGTCTTTTTAATGCACGTTGGTTAAGTTCCTGAACGGGCCAAATCGGACCATATTTGGTTATAGCTGCTATTATATAGACCGATCTGCCGATAAAGGGTCAAATGCCCATAAATGCTTTATTTTTATTCGATTTCGCTGAAATTTGAAACAGTCTTAAGCTTCCCGACAACTGACCCAAATATGGTTCAGACCGGACTATTTTTATATATAGCTGCCATATATACCGATCTGCCGATAAAGGGTCTGAAGCCCATAAAAGCTTTATTTATTACCCGATATCGCTGAAATTTGAATCAAAGGGTTATCTTAAGCCTCCTGATGTTCGACCTAAATATGGATTAAATCAGGCTATATTTAGGTATAGCTGCCATATAGACCGATCTCCAGATAAAGGGTCTGAAGCCCATAAAAGCATTAGTTTTTAACCGATTTCGCCGAAATTTGAAACAGTGAGTAGTTTTACGCCTCCAAACATAAGACTCAAATATGGTTCAGTTGGGACTATATTTAAATATAGCTGCCATATAGACCGATCTGCCGATAAAGGGTCTGAAGCCCATAAAAGCTTTATATATTAGCCAATTTCGCTGAAATTTGAAACAGTGGGTCACTTTAAGCCTCCCTACATCTGACCTAGTTATGGACTAAATCGGACTATATTTAGATTTAGCTGTCATATATACCGACTTCCAAATTAAGGGTCTAAAGTCATAAAAGCATTAGTTTTTAACCGAAATTTGAAACAGTGAGTAGTTATACGCCACCTAATATAGGACTCAAATTTTTGTTCAGTTCGGATTATATTTAGATATTGCTGCCATATAGACCGATCTCCCGATTAAACGACTGAAGCCCATTAAAGCTTTATTCATTACCCGATTTCGCTGAAATTTGAAACAGTGAGTTTTTTTGAGCCTCCCGATATCCGAGCTTAATATGGTTAAGGTCGGACTATATTTAGATGAAGGGTCTGAAGCCCATAAAAGCTTTATTTTTATCCGATTTCGCTGAAATTTCAAACAGTTTTTAGCCAAAGCCATACTATACAGACATGCCAACAGACATACATGTGGTCTAATGCAGTCCCATTGATTTTGTTTGTTTATTTATTTTCCATCTGGTTATTGCTGTTGCTGGTGTCATTTACCATCGCCTTCTTGTGTTTTATTAGTATAAGTTTAGCTTCACACAGCCCCTGTACACTGTTTCTCATGACATGCCAAAGTTATGACACGCTGTGTGACATAACCTTGACTAAATGACGAATAGTCAAAAAGGTCTTAATGTCATATGTCAGAGATGGTAGGGTCAAATGCATTTATAATGATAAGAAAAAGCAACAAGAATTAGAAAATCAAATCAAGTTTTTGTAACCTTAATCTTGGGTAGATGGTGTGTAATAAACTTGATATTCTTTAGCTTATTAGCCCTCGTTGACAATTTGGCAAGTGGCTATAAATAAGTATCAGAAAGGTACCGGGCGGCACCGATTCTTGTTTAAATATTGATTATCTATGGGAACGAGCTATGACGTTCCCGCAGAGATTGGCCCTATGGACCAAAATGAGATTGCTCACTTATGTAAGCTTGACGAGAATTACTACCTCCGCATACCATCGTGGCTATAAAAATTGGTTAGGTTGAAAAGAGGGTCCAGATATTAATCCGCCCCATGCCACTATGGACATACACCTGTGCGCTCTAAAAACTATAAAGTAACCTCTAAAAAGAAAAATTTAAGTTAGGTATTCCGAGCTGCTTACAAAATCCTTAATTGTTTTCAATACCACTCCCCTAAGTTAGTTCATGTCTGGTATTGTGTCTCCACCAAAGTGCCGGTATCTGTTAGACGCGAAAGCCGGGCAATAACAAAGGAAATGCTCCAACGTCTCATCTTCCCCGCATGCCCTACACATGCTATCACTTGCCGCACCGATTTTACATAAGTGAGCTCGTAGACCTAAGTGTCACTGCATTAACTTTCCTGTCACTGCACTGCCTGACGTCATCGTATTAGGTTCTTTGCCTAGTCTAGTCTTCCGACTTTTTATAAAGTCGGTAATGGTTCCATCGTCGGGTCCCTGTTCGTTAAGCTGTATTGGTTTTCCATTGCCTGTACAGCCTGATGTTCCAATACTAGGATCATTGCCAATCTTAGCCTTCCAAATCTTAAGTAAATGGGCTTTTTGGGAGTAGGTGATGGTACCATCATCGGCTCCCTGTTCGTTGGGTTGCATTGAGTCTGCTGTCGCTCCGCTGCCTAATGTTTCAATATTAGGATTTTTACATATCCCAGTATTACGAATCTTTAAGTCGGTGATGAGTCCGTCGTCGGGTTCCTGTTTGTTAGGCTGTGTTGAGTCTCTCGCCACTGCACTGCCTGATATTTTAGTAATGAATCTTTGCTTCTCCTAGTCTATTCAATATTTAGAGATGCCGTGATTGTCTCGTTGTCGGTCCCCTGCTTGTTGGGCGGTGTTGAAAGCGGGGAGCTCCGTTTCTTCTTCAGTATTTTAGCAGTGTTATGCTCTTCGGGAGATCTGATTCTTTTTCCAGCTTCCGTAGAAGTGCTTGGAATGTCAGTTCTATACCTTCTAGCATACTGCACTTTCGCCTGATTACGCTGCCGGTACATACTCCTCTGTCTCCTTCGTCGTGCACCGGATCGCTTTCTCGGTCTGCTTGTGAGCTTAACAAAGCCATCGCTCACTTCTGTCGTCATTCCGATGCCCTCGTTTCTCGATTCGGCTGCGATGACTGTTTCATTGACACAGTCGCTGTCTGAATCCGAGTCAGAAACACCACCTTTACTTAAAGGCTGGGGACGAACTGTGCATCCCTCTGGTTTATCCCTCTCTTCCTCAATAATTAGTCTGACGACTAGTTGTGCGCTTGAAGCATTACTCTCGACTAGAGGTGCCAAGGCACCCACATCTATAGGAGGGAGGACAACACACTACGGCCTGACGCCACCACCGCAGATGTTGAGTCTTTAGAGTCCATTTCTAGCCTACTCCAAAAGACTTTAAAATTTTTTCGTAATAGGTAGTACCTATTCCGAGATACAGATATATTTTTTTTTTTCTTTGAGGAGCAAAATAAGAACACGTCCGCTTCACTCAAATTTGTTAACTTTTACAATAAAAATAACAACAACAACTTAATCTAATGGAGTCTAGTATGGCTTGTAACTTAAATATAAATACGTTGCCAGAAGCAAAAGAGCTATAAAATTTTTTTATCAGTTTCATTCATTATCAATGTTTTGAACCTTCAGCTACTAAGTAAATTAGAAAAATGTGCGATTCAATACAAGAATTTCTATAACCATTTTGCCATCCGCGACGCAAGTGATGTTGCAATTCTTTATCGACCCATAAATCTTAGGTTAGTCTAGGTCCATAAACCATATCACAAATTTGACAACCTTGTTTTTACGTACCCTTTGAACCAAAAATATAACGTAGCATTTTCAAAGACCCTGGCTAATACAGGGCCAGTATTTTGGTGTTGTTGGAAGAAGATGTTGGTTGATTTCTCTTTTATCAGTTATTGTAGTTTTAACTCAAAGGGACCTCCTATCAAAGTCAAGACAGAACGGACTAAAAAGCTAAACCACTTTGCAGCGATTAAGTGTGAGGCAGCCATTGCGGCTAGAGACTTAACCCATTAGTGTATTGTTTCCGTTTTATCGGACGTTTTTATTTCTTACACTACTTGTTGATTTATATGAATGGTTTGAAAATCCATACAGAAATGAATTTGGAACATATCACATTTTACAGTTATTCTATAATTTTGATCAAGTCTCAAAGTTGACGTTCTTGTTTACTAACAAAAAAAAATTGGAAAAATATGAAAAACGTCAAAAAACGCAAGCGTTGGCAGGCAAATAAAAGCAAGGAAGCCTAACTTAAAATTAATGGTACGTTAACGGAACCAATATTTTTATTTTTTGGGCTGATGCAAAGAAATCCTCGTGCTCATGCAATTTTTGATAAAAATTAAGCACATTGACTTATTTTAAGCGCACTCCTTTCATATCGTGTTTTATAAAGGACGCTCTCTAAAAATTCGTTTAGATAACTTTTTTACAAACATTTCGAATAAACTGTAATAGGAAGTTTTATGCTTCAATGGACCAAGGCGATAGGAGAATGGATAGATAATAGGAGGGCCACACCATCTTGGTATATTCGAGACGACAATAGGAAAACTGGAAGAAGAAGAAGTTTTTGATCGGATACCGGAATCAACACTTGAGGTCGAGTGCGAGGCACTGCTGCCAGCGGCACAGTCTTGGATTGACGGAACTCTGGTATAGTGAGCTTTATGCTTTAATGGGTTAAGACAATGGGAAAAGGGATACAGGATAGGAGGGCCACACCATATCGGTATATTTGAGGCGAATAGAGAAAAACTGGAAGAAATGGAAGAGGTTTCTGAACGCATACCGAAAGCAAGACTTGAGGTCGAGTGCGAGACACTTCTGCCAGCGGTTTTGAATTGACTGAACTCTGGTAGTGCCATCTGAGAGTGCATGCTTGAGGACAGAGCCTGGGAGTATACATTGAGAACACAGAGACAGATCTATTTCCGACTGCCTGACCATTATACGATCCTGCAGTTCGAGTTTCGGTCGATCACAGATATCGCTGACTGTCCGAGACTGCAATTGCAGCGACTCCGTATGGAGCATTCCATGGGTTTGGAGCAACTTATGGGTTCGTCCGGTAGCTCGCAGCAATGGTTCTCGTGATAACAATTAGTTATTTAAAGCCGCCGATAACTTGGCTTGCCATATCATAGGCTTCTCACTGAGACTCCGCTCGATATCGCCGACTGTCCGAGACTGCAATTGCAGCGACTCCGTAAGGAGCATTGCACTATCCGCAACCTATGAGTTCGCCCGGTAGTTCGCAGCAATGGTTCTCGTGATAACAATGAACACCACACAGATTGGAGCTCAAAGTAACAGCCTGTATGGTGCTCGTAGTTATGACTTGCCGGGAACACGACAAAAATCCGGCGAGATCCAGATCGTGAGAAGATGAGTCTATTACTTAAAGGAAGTAAGAAAGAAATCAGTATAGCTTTCGGTGTCATAACGGGACACATAGGACTACGAGCGAAAGTTTGCAGAATAAGTGCGGAAGGAGATAGCATGTGTAGGGCATGGGGCGGATTAATATCCGCAACCTTGATCCGCACCCTTTTTCTAACACAAAGTTAGGTTACTTTGTAGTCACGAACAGTCTTGAGTATAAGTTATGACACGCTGAAGGACAGTGAAACGGTCGGTAAGACAACAAAAATCCGGTGAGATCCAGATCTTGAGAAGACGAGTCTATTACTTAAAGGAAGTAAGAAGGAGACCAGTATAGCTTTCGGTATCATAACTTGGGACTATGAGTGCACGTATGCAGAATAAGTGCGGCAGGAGATAGCATGTGTAAGGCATGGGACGGATTAATATTCACACCCTTTTTCTAAGCTAACTTTGTAGAGAAGTTGTAACTATATCATTAAGAAGTAGACTTCATAGGATCTCGTCGATGTTTAGAGAGACGTAAAGACAAGAAACCTACATTCCATGACGAGAGAACAAAAAAAAGCTAAAAAAAGTATAAAAAATAATCTATGAAATAAGTAGAACACCTTGGAGGCCACCGTGACATAGAGGTTAGCATATCCACCTACGACCATGAAAGACGGGGTTCGAATCCTGGCAAGAACATCAAAAAAATATTTCAGCGATGTTTATCCCCCACTAATGCTGACGATATTTGTGAAATATTTAGCCATATGCTATACGGCACGCCAACCTTGACTGTGACAAGCCTTATGTTTGAGCTTAATTTCGAATCGGACCGCATTCTTTGAGATGACGAATTACCGTATTCCCAAATGGAATGACCGTGGAAAAATTAGCAATTTTGAATTTGTGTTTTCCTCACGCCAACTTCGACTCCCAAAATGATATAGTTGCATTAGTGAGCGTCTGAAGTATGATTAACATCCTGAGAGCGTTTTACCACTTTGAAACAAACATACGCACAACCATGTGTTGCAATCCCATGGCAGCCGGTTGTACGTACCGGATTGACCCGATGGAGTTCATCATCAACAAGGGATGCCGCCAAATACACTAAGGCACGGATACAACAACAAAACAACCATGTGATGAGGTTTACAATCCCATGGCAGCCGGTTGTACGTACCGGATTGACCCGATGGAGTTGTTCATCGGGTAGGGCTGCCGCCTCAGTGTACAACACACTGCTACAGCATCAACATGAGTTTTATATTTCCTTCATGAATTACGAGACTCACACGCCCATCTCTAATTTGAAACTTTTACTTTTTTGTTTATTTTTTGGAAACAGTGTTTCTAGTTGACCTTTATTGCTTTGTTGGTCTGTGACTCATTATTGGTTTCCCATTTCGGTTTTGTTTATGGGGGGACTGGCGCTGTATAACTAAAATTCAGTGCATTTTTGAAATTGAAAAACTTGTTGAATTGTATGATGGACTTGCAATTTCATTGCCAAAAAACTAGTAAATTGCTATTAAATACTTTTTTCTCTTTCCAGTCTCAAAACAGAGGATATCGAGAAGAAACTCAAAGAAGCCGAACAGAGGGAAGAAGCTTTAATAAAACGTATCACAGAAAAAGACAAAACAGTGGCGAAAATGAAGTAAGTCATTAAAAGCGTTGACTCGAAAGAAAGACATTTGCTAAGCTTAATTAAACTATTTTGGGTTTTGTGGTTCTTTTTCTCTATTTCCTTTGTAGCGGTGTAATTGAAGCGTATGAAAAAGCCATAGCTGAACTAATTGCCGAAAAAGAACAATTAATACAGAATTATGAAAAACAATTGGCGGAAGTGAAAGCCGATCGTGATTCAAATTATCATCATTTAACATCGCTGGAAACAACATTTTCCGATTTGCATGTGTAGGTCTCAGAAAAAATTATATGCCAAATCAAGTTTCTTTTATAATTTTTAATTTGTTCACCTTTTTTTTAGAAAATATGAAAAGAGCAAAGAAATGACCTGCCAATTAAAAGCGAATGAAGAGGGCCTAATAGCGGAAAATCGCAAAAATGCTGAAAATCTGCGATTACAAGAGCAAAGATATGATAAAATGAAAAATCATGCAATGCAACAATTGGAAATGTAAGTCTTTAGCTATAGTAACTATGTATTGGGTTGCCCAAAAAGTAATTGCGGATTTTTCATATAGTCGGCGTTGACAAATTTTTTCGCAGCGTGTGACTCTGTAATTGCATTCTTTCTTCTGTCAGTTATCAGCTGTTACTTTTAGCTTGCTTTAGAAAAAAAGTGTCAAAAAAGTATATTTGATTAAAGTTCATTTTAAGTTTTATTAAAAATGCATTTACTTTCTTTTAAAAAATCCGCAATTACTTTTTGGGCAACCCAATACTTCCAATTATTCTGATAAAAATGTTGACAATTATGTGGACTAACCCAGCACTAAAAATTCGTACCTTATCCAAACCAACTCATTTCCCATTAGGTGGGATGGGATGCCACTATGTTCATTGGAGTGTCCCAAAAGAACAAAAAGTATTTTTTTGCTTCATTTTGATCCCAATAAGCAAAATACAAAACATTATGACGATCGGTTAACGACAAACCTTATCGACACGACGTCTAAAGTTGCATGTAGTACTTTCCTTTCCCGTAGAGAATTTAAGGTCCTAGAATGAATTTTGTTAACAAAATAGACATTATTATGAGATTTACAGTAAAAATATGAACTGTACTCTGCTCCACCACTGTGCCTACGATCAAATGTGGGGTCCCACTTAGAAATTCCTCCTGATTTGCCCAAGCCAGGTGTCTTACTATCCCTTTATAATTTCTGTGCCGCTTCTCCGTCTGTTTTTTTTTTTTATCAACGTGTATGATGGCATTTATTAACCAATCATCACGAATTTTCCACATATCACTTATCATTGAACTTAAACTTGAATCGGACAGCACTCATGGGTATGTGAGAAGTTTGCCCCTGTTCCTAAATAGAAGCTTCAAGCTTTGCATTTTTGATTTACACTTTTATTGATGTAGTGACTTAAAATTTCAACCGATTTGCATGAAATGTTGTATTACTCGTCTGAAACCCTCTGCTAAATTTTATCAAGATCGGTTCAGATTTGGACATGGGGAATATTGCAAGTCTCATCATATTCCTCACATACACTGTACACGCTGTCACAATCCCATAGCAGCCGGTTGTACGTACCGGATTGACCCGATGGACTTCTTCATCGGCAAGGGCTACCGCCTCAGTATATAACTAACTGCTACAACAACAACAACAACACTGTCACTTGCCGCACTTATTCTGTATAAGTGTGCCCGTAATCCTATGTGACTCGTAGTGATACCGAAAGTAATACTAAACTTTTACTTACTTCCTCTCAGTAATAGCTTCGTTTTCTCACAATCCGGATAACCCTAGGGGTTTCGTCGTCCTGCAGACCGTTTCACAGTTTAACGGTGCTACATGCGCTTTCGTTGCATTCACAAAGTTTGCTGATGGCAGTCCTTTGGCCTTCACGACGAAATCGTCTACCCTTTCGTTCCCCCTAACTTTGCTATGGCCCGGTACCCAAACGATGTGGATCATGCCATTCTCAAAGAAGGCCTTAATTTCCTTTCATTGATCGGTGATCTCACCATCCTAGTTGTAATAGCCTATCTTACTGTCCGTTACGATGTTCATACATGACGACCGCGCTTTAATCCTATACCAGCTGCGGGAACGTGTTATGGTCAGGCAATCGGAAGCAGGTCTTAGACCCTGGGGCTTCAATATGGACTCCCACACCCACTTTGTCCGCGTAGCATGAACTAGTAGATGGCAATACCAAAGTTGGATCAATCCAAGAACGTGTCGATGACAGTGTCTCGCATTCGACCTTAAATGCCAATCTGAAACCTCTTTAAATCCACCCAGAGGGTGTTATTGTCGCCTCAATAATCCCATGATGTTATGACCTGCTCTTATCTACTAATCACTGACCCATCTCCCCCGATTTAATCCTACACCACCTGCAGGAACGTGTTATGGTCAGGAAATCGGAAGCTGATCTTAGACCCTGGTGTTTCAATATGAATTCCCAGACCCACTTTGTCCGCGTAGCATGAACTAGTAGATGGCAATACCAAAGTTGCATCAATCCAAGAACGTGTCGATGACAGTGTCTCGCATTCGACCTTAAATGCCAATCTGAAACCTCTTTAAATCCACCCAGAGGGTGTTATTGTCGCCTCAATAATCCCATGATGTTATGACCTGCTCTTATCTACTAATCACTGACCCATCTCCCCCGCTTTAATCCTACACCACCTGCAGGAACGTGTTATGGTCAGGCAATCGGAAGCAGGTCTTAGACCCAGGGGCTTCATTATGGACTCCCGGACCCATTTTGTTCGTGTAACATGAACTAGTAGATGGTAATACCAGAGTTGCCTCAATCTAAGAACGTGCCGATGGTAGTCGACCCCAAATGCCAATCTGAAACCTGTTCAAATCCATCCAGGAGTGTTGTCGTCGCCCCAATAATCTCGCGATGTTATGACCTGCTCTTATCATGTATAAATTCCATAGCCGCAGAGACTGCCTCATACTTAATCTGTATGTGTATGGGTTGAACATCTGAAATAGTGTGCAGTGCCTTCAATAGGCATGGTTCTCATCGCCCTGCTTATGTTTTGTTAACTTTAAAATCTTTGTGAGGCAAAGAACATATTCTTTTTTCGTGAATATACAATAACTTATCTTTTCTCTCTCTCTCTCTCTCTCTCTCTCTCTCTCTCTCTCTCTCTCTTACTCTCTTATTTTCAGAGCCAACAAAAAACTTGAATGTCTGACACGAGAGCATACAATGGAAATAACCAAACTGAAAGCCTTACTTAAAAAAGAAGAAATTGCGCGATCGTCCATGAGCGAACAGCTTGCTCAAAAGTCTAAAGAGAACGCAGAGCTTGTTAAGATATGTGATGAATTAATTTCGGGTCAAGGAAGTTAAAGAGGAATCAAGGCTTTGGATTCAATTTCTATGTAATTGAACCTACTCCAAGACAGAAATGTTAATGAGCGATGATATTTTTTTTTACATAATACTAATTAATTTATTTAATGTTTTCTAATTTGTATTTTAGTTGCCTAAGCAATGATTTAACTAAAACAACAACAACAACAACAAACAAAAATAATAAGAAATCTAAACTAAAGCGCACATAGAACAGAAAACAACAGCTTTTTGTCCTTGTTTTTTTGCTCCTTTTGTTTTTGAATTAAACTTTGGTTGTTATTGTTTTTCATGAGAAAAAAAACGGAAAAAAGTTTAGGAAAAAGGCGCTTTTATTGGATTCAATTTATATTAAGTTTGCTAATGAAACAAAAAGAAAAACAAAACTCCAACTCATTAAATATAATGTTATTGTAAGTAACAAATTATTAAAAAAAAGAAAAAAGAACAAACAAAAAGAATACAAGGAAAACAAAAACTTAAAAAATAAAACAAACAAAAACACAACTCCACAATCAACAATCATTAACATTCATACAGGAGAGAAGAGTAGTAGAAAATAAAACAAGAACACAGTCATCATTCACAATTATAATTTTGTGTGATTTTTAGATTTTCATAAAAAAAAATTTTCATAAATTGTAGTTTTAGTTTTGTGCTGTAAAAACATTGTTCTCGTCCAAAAGCGTTTTTTTTTTTTCATTATATTAAAGTATTAGTAGTGCATTAAAGGCATTTTATAATTTTTTCCTTTATTTGTTTTTGTGTAATAACCTTGAGATTCTTTTAGATTCTTACATATGTTTTGCCATGTCATGCTTTGTATAACAAAAAGTCTTACCTATAAATAAGGAGAACTACTATACTCATGCACATCTATATTTTAATTGGAAAACAATTTGTTTTGCTGCACCTCTTAGAACTACATTAAGTTATATAACAATTTCTCTCGCTTTTCTATTATTTAAACTAATTTATTATTTTGTTTAACTTATGGTTATTTATGCCTCCATTCGAATGATTTCCCTCAGTTGTATTTTAGTGACCTAAAGATGTATTTTTTTTAAACTAAAACAAAACACACAGCAAATAACATTTAACACTAAAAAGAAAAATAACTTGAAAAGAATAAATAAAATAAAAGAAGATTTACTTTGATGTAATGTACTGATGAAACTTATTTCGCAGAATTTTTGTTATAGCGATTTGTGAGGAACATTTTTGTATATGCAAAAAAAAATTATGATTGTCTTTTAGAAAGTCTGGAAATTACATTCAAGTGAAATCAATAATGACGTACATGTATGTATAATCTACATCAAAACGATAATAACACAAAGAATTTGTTGTTGTGACTAATTGATTAATGAAAATTAACGATTAGATCTTCTCAACTGTCAAACTTTTAACCCTGGAAAGTCATCCTTCGTCAATTTGATTGTGACTTATTTCTTTGCGCTATAACCAAAATTTAGATAATTTTTTTAAGTTAGTGAGATCGAAACAAACGGAAAAAACACATAGTCGAAAATAAAATCGCTCGTCGTCGTTTTAACGAAATATGACTTTTCAAGTTTAAACTTACTCTCTGTCTCTCTTCAGCTGGCAAATATGTGAATGCCAATTCTGTTATACATTTTTTCGTGTTTATGTATGTGTTTGAATACGCGAACTGAGGTACTATTCTAAATAAAAGAAGTCTCATTACAGTTCGCTGTTTTAAACAACATAAAGAGAAAATTTTAGTCTCTCAAAGAAGTAGCAAATTTGAACGCTCTCGTTTTTCATTGTATGGGTTCAGAGCAAACAGTTATAATTTAAATTTCCACATATATAGTATGAAAGAAAAAATTAATAACTCGCAAGGAAACAAACAGTTTATAATTGGGTACGCGTGTGATTGAAAAAGTTGAAGAGAGATTTTAAAAATGACAATCGCAAAAATTTCCGCCCCATTAAGACACTCGCACACACACCAGCAAAACTGCGCAAGATGTGTTGAACAAAACATTTCGGCAAACTAGTTTGATGTTATTTGGGCCTTGTGATCGCTAGCCATGTGTTTTTATACCCTCCACCATAGGTAGGGGGTATACTAATTTAGTCATTCTGTTTGTAACACCTCATAAGGTCATGACATTTTAAGTCGATCTAGCCATGTCCCTCCGTCCGTCTGTCTGTCGAAAGCACGCTAACTTTCGAAGGAGTAAAGCTAGGCGTTTGAAATTTTGCACAAATACTTTTTATTAGTGTAGGTCGGTTGGGATTGAAAATGGGGCATGTGAGTTGCTTAAGGGGCCATAAAGAGAAATTTTACGAAACAGCAGTCGCAAGCTACATGGCACAGGGGAAACTGCACATACATATGTAGCAGCCTAAATCCAAACATTGGAATAGCAAAATACCCGATACATGACAAATATAGGAACTTTTTTAGCCACAATTATTACCAAAATTTGGGGTAGACTAAGAAAACCCGAGATTAATGTACAATTGATATTAGGTGTATTCGCGAAGTTTTCTAATAAAAATGTCGCATTAAAAATTTGCAGAAAAATGAGAGCAATCCTTGCTCTCTTTCATTGTTTATTTGAAAAAGTAAAATAAAGCAGCTCGTTTCTCACTAATCATCAGTTTGAAGCTGTAAATTGTTTTTGGGGAAAAAAAAGTCACGCTCTATCGTGCTGATAATTATTATTACAATAAAGTACACAAACGACATCTGGTAAAAATATGTGCAAATTATGTTGCCCCTTCGAATAAGTTATTCATCCGCTAGTGATCGATTAACTCACTTAAGAAAGACTGACATTTCAAAGAGGATTGAAATAGCAGAACAATTTTTGTGCTCTCAAAATTTTACAGCAAATGTCAAGCTTATTGGTGCTCTCTTTCGTTATATATTTGAAAAAGTAATATAAAGCAGCTTGTTTTTCACTAATCACGATTTTGAAGCCGTAAATTGTTGCTGGAAAAAAACTTCACAAACGACATCTAGTAAAAATTTTTACATATTATGTTGTCCCTTCGAATAAGTTCTGCTAGTAGTCGCATAACTCACTTAACATAGACACACTTCAAAAAGGATTTAAATAGCAGAGAAATTTTTGTGCTCTCAAAATTGTATAGCAAATGTCAAGCTTATAGGTGCCGGTAATTATTTTAGTTTTCTTCAGAGCATGCAGCTCTGCCGAGAAAATTAAAAAAAAACAGCAAAAAGAAAAGAAATAAAAGTAAGATACACATATTGGAAGCTATGACTGCCGAAACCCCATATACGTGCATTATGCCATAGTTTCCTTCACGGGAAAGAAAATACAAATGACGCAAACTGCATGCCATTGATAAAAGCAGAGATAATTCTCACTGATCTGTATTCACAAGCGCCACCAAACCTTATTCTATGAAAAAGCTGATATGATAATAATGGTGAAAAAATAAGTTAAACAAAGAGTCATTGCAACCTGCTTAAGATAAAGCCCATTCAAAATAATAATAAGAAAAATAGGTAAATAAAAAAGTTTTTTATATAAAGAGTAATTTCGGCATTATAAACAATAGCTGCTTGTGTGTTCTTAAAAGGATCTTAAAAATTGTTAAGACTAATGTGTCGATTATGGATAGCAACCAACGTTCAGTTGAGTGGTTGTTGTTGTTGTTGTAGCAGTTTATTGTGTACTATCTTTCGTCTGCTTGATTCTGTTGAGTGTCAAGACCCAGGAACTCCGCGACTAAGATGGGGTGCGTCCACAGGGATCTGGGTCTGAGTCGAGTGGGTCTGGCCGGGCAGTTAAACAGGTGACGTGTATCGTGCGGTCCCTGGTTACAGTCGGGACATACATCTTGCACGTCGGCATCAATCCTAGCTCTGTGGGAATTGAGGCGGCTGCATCTGCCGGAACGTAATTGAGCCAGAATCACTCTGGTTTGCCGGGGGAGGTCGATTTCTTCGGGTGCAATGGGTGGCGGTCGTACTCCAAGGACTACATTCACCCGGTAGCCAGTTAACGCGTCTGCTACCGTGTCTGCATGAATGTTGTTCAGACCCGCTTGATATGCCGCTTGATCTAGAGGTTCTCTCTTATAGCGCTGGACCTCACGCTCTAGATCATGTAGATCTACCTTAAGGCTTCTGGGCGGTGGGTATCTATCCACAAGATGATGATTTGGATGATTTCTGCGATAACAGCCCAAAAGGTATTGCTTAGACAGCATGTAGTTATGTCTTCGCACTGGTAGGATCTTTGTCTCCTGGTGGAGGTGGTCCACATGAGAACTAAGGAGGCAGCCCGTCGCAGTTCGGAGGGCGGCATTCTGACAGATCTGAATATTATTCCACTGCGTGTCACAAAGCTGACGTGACCACACTGGCGCTGCATAACTTACCACAGACCGGCCAATTGCTTTGTACGTGGTCAACAAGGTTTCTTTGTCTGCACCCCAAGTGCTGCCAGCGAGTGACTTGAGGACCTTGTTTCTACTTTTGACTTTATTGCAGATTGCTGTGGCATGTGGGGAGAAAGTGTAGGAGCTGTCAAATGTGACGCCAAGTATTTTGGGACACTTGATGGTCGGAATCAATTCTCCATCGACCATCACAGTCAGCTCAGAATTCACCTCACGCGTATTTGTAGTGAACAGTGTGGCTGAAGATTTGGTGGCGGATATCTTCAGATTTCTTGCAGCGAAATATGAGGCAAGCTCGTTGAGGTAGACGTTCAACCTATCGCAGATGTCATCAATGGGTGGGGGGCCTGATGCCAGGATCGTACAGTCGTCCGCATATGATACGATCTCTATGCCGTCTGGAGGAGGTGGGATGGAGGAAAGGTAGAGGTTAAACAGAGCCGGAGATATCACCCCGCCTTGGGGAACTCCCTGTTTCACTCTACGGTGTTTTGACTTCTTATCCCTAAATTCCACAAATGACTGGCGGCCACACAGATAATTCGCGACCCAACGTTTAAGGCCTGGCTGGAGGGACGTGTTGGCGATGTCCTCAAATAATTTGGCATGGCTGACCGTGTCGAATGCCTTCGATAGGTCCAATGCCACGAGGACCGTCCTATCACATGGCCTGGGTTGATTGAAGCCACGGCAAATGTGTGTGGTGATGGCATGCAAAGCTGTTGTTGTGCTGTGCAGTCTCCGAAAACCGTGTTGATGCTCGGCGAATGGAAATTCTCCTACGAGGCTCGGGAGGAGTAATGCCTCAAGCGTCTTAGCCACTGGTGAGAGAAGGGAGATCGGTCTGTACGACTCCCCCAAACTCGGGTCTTTACCAGGCTTCAGTAGCGGGATCACTCTGCCCATTTTCCAGACATCGGGAACTATAAGAGTGTTCAATGACAGGTTAAGGACAGTGGTAAGGTACTCAACTCCAGGTAAATCCAGATTCTTCAGCATCAATGTAAAGATTCCGTCGGGGCCCAACGCCTTGGAAGATTTGGCGCCACGGATGACATTCGTAACTTCGCCCACGGTAAATTGTGATGGCTGTTCATCGGCTCGGAGACCACGAATACGGCGAATGGCTCTCCTCCTTGCCCTGTCTCTCTCGGGATGCACGATAAATTGACGGTTGAACAACCTGGCGCATCTCTTCGGATCAGTCACGGTTAACTCGCCAAAAGTGACTGAGGTCCTGTCGTCCCGTCTACCGGGGTTCGAGAGAGACTTAACAGTGGCCCACAATTTGCCTGCACCGGTGCCTAAGTTACATTGCTCCAAGTGTTCCAGCCACAAATTCCGCTTATGTTCGTTGACTACCCTGTTTATTTCCAGATTCAGCTCGCTGATTCTGGGGTTAGCGGGGTCCATAGCACGAATCCCATCACGCTCGTCTGCGAGTACCACTGCTTGCGCCGGGAAATTGGGTCGCACTTGCGGTATTCGACCGGCTGGTATAAAGCGAGCGGCTGCTGCGTTGATGATGTCTCGGAATTTCCTCTCGGCCACAAGCACATCAGAGGGGGGTGGCAGTTCATTGAAGCGGCGATTGGTATACTCTCTGAAGCCAGTCCAATTGGCCTTCTTATAGTTGATGAACGTTCGGCGCTCAGAGGTTATGAAGTCGGGTGGTCGGTCGATGGTGAGGATTATGGGGAGGCGGTCTGACCCCAAAGAGATGACGGCTTGCCAGGATACGTCACTCAGGAGATCAGGGGATGCGATTGAGATGTCTGGCGAGCTGCTGCACCTCCTCGTAATCCTAGTGGGGGCATCCTCATTCACCGTGCAAAACGTGGAGCTATCTATCTGCTCTGCCAAAGCTATGCCACGCTGGTCGTTGCCTAGGGGAGAATGCCATGACGAGTGATGTGCATTGAAATCCCCCAGAACCAGACGACTATGGCCAGATAGCAACCCACTTATGTCGGGGCTGTAGGCCTGGCCATTAATCGGGACACAGCTGCCAACCGGCGGTATATACACGTTGTATATCTCTATCTCGGCAGTACCAGACTTGACTGCTACCCCCATACATTCCATGTATGGGTCACTAGCGTCAAGCGCAGGCGAGATAGGTCTATACTGCACGGAATGGTGTATAACGAAGGCCAATCCCCCACCTCCATTCCTTGAGCGATCCTTACGTAGCACATTGTAGCCGTGACAACTGTGCAAGCTGCAGGTGTTAGTCAGCTTTGTCTCCTGGATCGCTGCGACCGATATGCTCTTCCGACTCATAAAATCCACAATCTCATCAATCTTGCCTCGCAGTCCATTGCAGTTTAACTGCAGGAACGATACATTTCCCGACACTGGCCTGGCAATAGTAGGGCTAGGGTGCTGTCTTTGCATAAATTGCCGTACGGGAGAGGTCGGGGGGGTCACATAGTCCGACGACGAGGACGCCGAAGGCGACGACGGCGACGCTTGTGACCCACTGCTGGCTGTGTTCGCACAGCACCTAGCGACATAGCCAGTATGACTATACTCCCGTAGCGAAGTTAGGCCAGAGCAAGAACGGAAATGTACCCACTCCAAGCACCTGTTACACCTCACCGACACTGACCGATGATGAAGGCGGTTCTGGCAAACGGAACAGAACCAGGGTCCGGGGTTCTTTTCAATCCCGGCACGGACCAAAAGCATACGGAGAAGGCACTCCGGGATGTGCCTCTCCCATGACGAAAAAAGACGAACACGTACACTGAGGCGGCAGCCCTTGCCGATGAAGATTCCATCGGGTCAATCCGGTACGTACAACCGGCTGCCATGGGATTGCGAGTGGTTGTCTGACAATGCAACCAAAATAAAAATTTGTATTATGTGTGGCAACTTTTGTCAATTGATGCAGATAATAGTGTTTTGCCAGTCCCGCAATAAGAAAATGTGTAAACAAATAATTAAACCACCATAGAAGTTGTGAAATATCATGAATTAACATTTTATTTTGAATTAAAAGTAATGTTGAACTATCTTTTACCATGTAAAAGATTGTTTTATGTGGTCGTTGGCTACCCTTCTCAATGGTTTTCTTTAGCTGCTCCAAACCCAATATATTTTGAACACTTAAGAGCTCACCTACTGCTGCCATCTGTAAATCTGCTGCCGTCTGTATAAAGGGAATATGTAGACACTCCTGGCGGTGGCCGACGGCCAGTGATTCGTGCCGGAAAACCCATTTTTTTGCAACTTCAGTTGACATCCATAATGCAAATTTGTCAACTGACAACGCAATTGAACTAATGGTTAAATTATGGATTGCAACTAGACTGCAGTTGAGTTGTCAGGGGACAAAACCACGAAGTAAAAATTAGTATAAAGCTGGAAATTTTTGTCAATTTCATGCAATATCAGTAATTTTAAAGTTCAGCTAATAAATACAAAAATGAAAATTTCTGTAACGAATTTGAACGTTGGCAACGCAACTGAAGTTAGGTTGGCTTCCATAATTGACCCATAAATATACTCTCTATTGCAACGGAATCTATTCTCCGAAACCTTGAAGCTTGTTTCCAGATGAACCTAACTTAATTTATCTCCATTAATCTCTCACTTGTTAAACTTTCTTGTGTTTTTCTGTGTCTTTTTTATGTTTAATAACTCACTTTAAAATGTAAAGGACAGCAAATTTTTACCAACTGTAAATATATTGGTCCGCTCGCTGCAGCCTTACAAAGCAATTCTTTCGTGTTACAAATTGCCGGCAATGCGGAAATTTTAATATAACTTTCCCTCCAAAATAAACACTTACTTTCTCTCTTCCTTGACGAGGAAGACCAATTATATGCACGCCACTTTATGTGATTTCATTTTTACCTCATATAATTTCCACAGAATTTCACTTTCATTTTTGCGATGCAATCGCCTAGAGAAAAATGAAAGTTCGATAATTCTTAGTAATTTTCCTTGCAATTTCAAAAGAGTTTTCTGTGATTGAAGAAAAATAATCTATAAAATTGAAATTGCTGTGTATAATATATCTTGAGCTATAGAAAATCTATGTATGTACGATATATTTGTTTGTTCGCTTTATTAAAACTATTATTAGTAAGTATGTATTACCTTCCTATACTTAAAAAAAAACTATGTAACCTAACAAAGACTTATTTGAAAAAACGAAAAAAAAAATTTTTACCCTTAGGTTAACAAGCAACCACTCCAAGGCCCATTATGCACATTTACTTCTAATTGTTATAAAACTCTTCTAAATGGAATGTATAAAAATGTCATCAACATATTTCCTGATTTATTAGAAATTGTTTATATGAGTTTGAAAATGATTATAAAGATGCAGAGCAAATGCCATAAAAAACTTAAAACTGCAGTAAAAGTTCCAAAAATTAGGTTCAATTTATTCTGTGAAATATAAAATGTTGAAAACTCTACAACTAGACCGAAAAAGACGGTCCTGCAGGCGGAGAACCGAGAGAGAAATGGTGTGGTGCTAACGCGAGGACGTCGAGTGTGAACATCTTTGCCGATAGTAAAATGCCATAAAGGCAATTGCAGTGTAAAAAGGAGATTAACGCCTTCTCTGAGGATGGCAAAATCCGCATCGTTTGGGTGCCGGGCCATAACGGAGTAAGGGGAAATGAAAGTGCAGACGATTTGGCGGTGAAGGCCAGAGGACTGCCGTCAATAAACTTGGTTAACCCGCAGCCTTTCAGATCGACGCGGTCCGAGTTAAGGGAGTGGGCGACGAATGCGCATGCAACATTGTGGAACAGCGAAACGGTCGGTAGGACGGCGAAAATCCTATGGGGGGATCCAGATCGTGAGAAGAAGAATGTTGGAGAACTTTCTTTGTCATTGCCCGGCTTTCGCGTCTAACAGATACCGGCACTTAGGTGGCGACACAATACTAGACATGAACCAACTTAGAGGACTTTGAACCAATTTAAGGATTTTGTAAGTAGCACGGATTTCCTTACGTAAAATACTCTTTTAGAGGTTACTTTATAGTTTTTTGAGCGCACAACAAGCCGATAACTGGCTTAGGTGTATGTCCATAATGACATGGAGCGGATTAATATCTGCACCCTCTTTTCAACCTAACCTAACGAGATGAGTGAATACATAAAATGAATCTTTCAGCAAAAAGAAAGATTCGGAGTTCAGTAAGTGCACGTTGTACAATGCATGCATTTTGCGTAAAAAAAGTAAAATTTTTCTTGTCGTCTGCTTTCGTACGAAGGCAACGTTGTTTGTTGTGTCAAAAGCATGGGTAAACACATGACATAATTACCAGGTAGTGTACCGTAAACAGCTGAGTACAATTTTTTCTCGCGAAGTGCACTATCTGTCAACGAGTGTATGTGTGTGTATTATAGTTAAGAACCATAGCACACACAAACAACGAAAAATGGCGCGAACTAGTTACATACACAACATCAGAGTTGCGCTAATCACTGATTTTGACAGAAAGTGCACTCAATATTTTGTTGTTGGGCAACTGCCACTACCTGTAAAATAATATTTCTGGGGTTGAACGTACCGGATTGAAACGATGATGCTACAATACAACAACTCTCTTCATGTATATGTAGACCAACTGAAGTGTAACAAACAAATATGCATATTTTGTTTTTCATAATTAATTTTCTATAAATTTTATTTTGAACTAATTTTTTTTAAATAAATGTTCTTTAAAATGTAATAAGAATTTAATATAATTTAATTTAATATATATATAATATAAATTTAAAAAATCCATATTCCCTTTAGAAGAGCAATAGATGAAAAGTCATAGCATAATGGGTGACTAAGATCCTACAAAAAAACATTTTTTTGTAAACATTCTTTCACATCATCCCTCAAAAAAAAAATTTAAAAATCTTTTTAAATCCCAACTCTTAAACGTTTCAGTTATTGAATTTATTAGAAATGCAATTGATTCAAAGCAATTTTGTATTAAAAAACACATACACAAACTCCATTAAAAAAGCGAAAACAAAAACAACACAAGGACTCCTATTACAAACTACACAAAAAAAAAACAGAAATCCCAGGAATTAAAACAAAACAAAATCTCAAAGAGAACAAACACCTCCATGGAAAAGTTGTTAAAGTTAGCAAATAAAAAGAAGAACGCCCCACTCCCAAGTCTCCCGTATAGTTTTGGAAACAAAACCCAATCCAACCAACCGTTTATAGAATCTACACTTGCTTACACATTAAAAACATATACATACATATATTTTGTAGCTAAACTCCTCTCACAATGTAATACTTAAAATACTACTATACCAAAGCTACTACACGAACAAAGGATAACTTCCTATCCTATCCTATACGTACATTCATACATATGTCCATACATACATATGTATGTATTTCCTATTAAGTAACTCCAATACTATATTTATGATTGTTTGTACATTTCATTTGCTTTGTTCTCTGCAAGTTTCCCTCATTATATAATACAAATGGGGGAAAGGGGAACGATGAGCACTTGCTTCATCAATTAAATGTGGTGAGGAAGGGAGTAAAGAAAGTAAGAAAACTGATGGAAAATTTCCCTTATTTCCTGCTTGTTTTGTACATGTAATATATATATACTGAAAAAGCAAATACATACATACATAAACATAGTTAAATACTATATCTGATAAGAGGAAAAACGAATGTACTAAATATAATAGTTGGATTTTTAAAGAATCTTTATTGTTAACACAAACACTCACTCACACACACACACACACAGTCATACCGAATGAAACATCAAACAAAAAATTTTACCTTTTTTTGTTTTTTTAAATAATACTTTGATTTATTCTAAATAACATACAATAACTGATATGATTAGAACTATAAAGAAGGCAATGACTCCAGCTCACATTGTAAATGATCATGTGTGGGTGGGGGGAAAGGCAGCAGTATCATTGTTTAAGCATGACCATCGGTATAGTTTTATATAGACGAGAAGATTGATTTAATTTAATTAAAAAAAAAAACAAATTCGAGTAAATCATGAATACAACTAATAAAATGAGGCAAATCGAAAGCAAAACAAGTGAAACACACACACACAATACACAAAGGAAAAATATGATAATGAAAGTGCAGGAGAACCTTAATTCCCCCAAAGGAAATACTTAAAGGAAAAGAATACTAATTATAATAAATATTAATACATTATATACGAAAAGTCCATTGAGTTTGAATTAATTAACATTAACGCAGTCAATAGGAAATGGTATGTATATTAGGGTGAATCAAATTGTACGGGCACAAAAAGAACACCTAGCGGTTGTAAAAGTCGTAAATAAACAATGGCCTGCCATCATGTTTCCGCGGCGATCGGTTGTATAGACCGGAACGAGCTTGCTCACCTAAAAGAGCTTGACGAGGATCGCCAACTCTTACGTACTAAATGAGCCAAAACTGAGCTTCGTCGCTGAACACAAGAAGCGCGCAATGAACTTTCATAACAGAGCACTTATTTTGATAATAAAAATCAATCACATGCAACCGTTGCTCAATTATAAGGCGATTCATTTTACATTTCATTGTATTCTATAACTTATTCGCCTTCGACAGTTTGATAATAAAAAAATATTGTGGCAAATAAAAAAAAAAAAATAAAAAAAAGTAGGTTCAATTATCTTTCGACAGACAGGCGCGATGTAGTTTAGTCTACGACAACCATAATACCATTTTGTAAAAATTTCGACATTCGACTACGCCATCGCCAACCGGAACAAGGGGGAATAGCTAAAAAATCACCCTTTATAATCGGTTTATATTGAAGCTATGTCTAAACATGGACCGATTTGGCCCATTTATTATCCTAATCGACCTACATCAATAAGAAGTATTTGTGCAATATTTCCAGCACCTAGCTTTAGTCGTTCCAAAGTTAGCATGCTTTCGACAGACGGACGAAGATGGCTAGATCGAATTAAAATGTCATTGCGATCAAGAATATTTATTTCTTATGGAATTTTAGACCAATATTTCGATTTGTTCCAACCGGAATGATAAAGCCAGTATACTACCATGCTATGGTGGAGTACGAGGTCTGATAGAAAAATTACCGTTATTTTCAAATTTCGTGAGTTACGTATGTTCGACTTTCGCATTCCCCCTTCGAAGACGAGAATTCGTTTACATATTTGATATTACGAATTCGACTGTCAAATTAGACAAAATCGATCGATATAATTGCATTCTAAACTACATAGCGCCTGTTTGTCGGGAGGGTATGGAACCAATCTTTATATTATTTTATTTTTTATTTACCACAATATTTGTCTATTATAAAACTGTCGAAGTTACAGAATAGGACGAAATATGAAATTCGCCTTCTACTACGACTGCTGTAGATTTTCGCCTCCGAAATGACTGCAGCTTTCTTCTTGGCTGTCCAGGCAGTAAGACAAAAAGTGTTTTCCAAGCAACGCATCATAAAACGCTATTTGCATGATTCCACAAACCCCATCGATCTTCCAAGCTCATCGTCAATGAGAATTGTAATGAACTGTTTTTGAACAACAACAACAAGTGAAAAAAATTGAGACCAAATTGTAGATATTTTTTTTAAATCTCAATTTAGCGCACACTGAAGTGATTTTTTAACCCAAAAACTAATGACACAAATAAAAAAACAAAAAACAGTTGTTTTGTCCTTTCAAGGTGTATTTTCAGTATAAGGAGGAATTCACATTGCTTTCACCATAAAATTTTTAGTGAAATGGTTTCACAGTTTTTTTGGTGAAATCTATCATACGGGTCACCTCATTTCACAAATTTTTCACATTAGCCTGCGAAACGAAACCAAGGTCATACCCGATAAATTCAAAATAACGGTTATATTTTGATCAAACCTCGTATACTTTCTTGGGTCTCAGATCATTACAACATGAGTCACAAACGGAAAAATCAAGCGACATATCAAGCAGGTCTGGACAACATTCATGCAGACACGGTAGCAGTGAATTCCTTGGAGTACGACTTCCATTGCACCTGAAGAAATTGACCTCCCCAGCAAACCAGAGTAGTTCTGCTCAATTACGTTCTGGTAGATGCAGCCGCCTCAACTGCTGTAAAGCAAGGATTGATGCCGACATGCAAGATGTATGTCCCGATTGTAACCAGGGACCACACTATACACGTCACCTGTTTGACAGCCCACCCAGACCCATATCCCTGTGGACGCATCCCATCTTAGTCACAGAGTTACTGGATCTTGACACTCAACGGAATCAACCGGAGAAAGGTAGAACACAACAAACGAAAGGACGATTTTAGTATTACTTTGAAGGAGCAAGATTATTATTTATAAACAAATAAATACTTGTTTTATTTATTTTAAAATAACGGTTATTTTTTCATCAGACTGAATATATTAAAATAAATAAAAATATTTAAATTAAAAAAATGGTTTAGTTTGGAATAAATCTTCTTTAACTGAATGTCGTTGAAAAAATATGGAACAGTAATAGAAAAATATTGTGTTTTTGGAGCCACTCGGTCTGCTCAGTGCCAAAAAGCCTCAGAGATATCACTGCCATTTCTATAAACCTCATTTCGCGGTGGATAAATCGTGTAGACAGTAGTCCGAAAGTCGGATGAAATAAACCCTCCACCATCGGTATAGCAGTAGAGCTGGCAACATATCGATGGTATCGATATTTAATTTTTTTGACTGAATATCGATTGATATTTTTCTGAAGGATACTATCGCAAAAGCTAAATTTTTTGCAAAAATAAGCAATTGCACACTGAATGTATCCTTTAAGACACATTGCGCCTATAGAAGGGGCAATTTTCATCCGATTCGACTAACATTTTGTACAATGATTTCTTGCAAGACTTTCAACTGGCTTTATTAACCTCGGTTTTATTTGGTTTGTGCATTGATATTGCTTCTATATAAATTGACCTGCAGATTTTTACTTCTCATTTTCGTTTGAAATATGGGTGATGGGAAATTAAATATCGAGATTATCGATATTTATTATTAAAACTATCGAAAATATCGAATGTTGCGATTATCGATAGTTTGCCAGCTCTATACAGCAGCCGTATATTCTTGTTAAGCATGTATCTGTGGACGTCTTGGTCCTCTTTTGGGTCATTGGCATAGATAAGACGATGTTGAAATATGTGGCTCTTACGCGGATCCCAATTTAATTCAATTACCTCTACAGTAGTAGTGAATAAAAACACGCTAATTGAATTTCCCATGATCATTCCATAAAAGAACTTCTATCATATTAATGAGTGCAGTCCGATTTAAGTTTTAAGCATAATAATAAGTGGCCTCCTTATTTACGCCGCGTCCGAACGGCATACCGCATAGCGACAACACTTGGTAGAGAAGTTTTAACATGGCAGGGTACCTCAGAAATTTTGTCATTAAGGGGTTAACAACCGCTGAAAACGTTTTAAATTTGAACCCAGGCGATCGGCGTCATGGGCAGACATGCTATGCTCTTAATCGGGCCCCAAAATCACGCATTGTCCCATTAATTTCAAGCCCGTAGGCTCATGTTTTTGTGTACGTGCGCAATAATGTGGATTAATGTGTGTTTGAATACAGGCAAGGTTTGACTAGGTTAAAGGGGCTGTCTATTTTCTAACCACACTCAGATTAGTAAAGTCAATTGTGATACCAGACTAACGGCGTGGTCTGCCGCTACTCTGGTGGGAATCAAACCCAGCACCTCCGCACTTTCAACAGAGCACCCTACCAACATGACTACCGAAACGACTGCATTTAAGGCTATTTTGCATTGCTGTCTACATCCCCATATAGAAGAAGATCATATACGTCAATTTATTTTAGTTTTATTCAATTACATTAAAAATAATCCTCATATGGCCACTCAATATATTAGACCAAAAAATATAAGAAATGCAATTTCTATCATGTTGGATATTTCGAATTCACTAGACTTTTAGAACGAACGTTCGATAAAGCAAAAATTATTTCGATTCGATATTAAATAATCCATTGTTAGTCTATCTGGGACACATGGCGTGGCGACCACCATCAACAGCCAAACTGACACCAGTGCTAAAGGTGGCCAAATCGCTGGCCAAGAAACAAATGGCATTAGCCACTTCGTCAGCAGTGCCAGGACGACCCAACGCATGAGTTGTCTTAGAATGTTCCAAGAATTTGGCATACGTTTCAGCATCCATGCCACCACGCTTGTGTAGGTTGGTTACCGTCACACCAGGATTGACACAATTCACTCTCACCCCCTTTGCAGCCAATTCCAGAGCAGCGCAACGCGTAAACTGGTCCACACCCATCTTGGAGATATTGTAAGCCAATACACCAGGGAAAGAGCGAATGCCATTAACACTGGAAACATTAACAATGTTGCCTTTGGTCTTAATCAATTCCGGGACGGCCAACATGGACAAGTGATAGATGGATCTTAGGTTAGTATTCATTACACGATCATATTGCTCAAGGCTGGTGTTTTCGATAGTTCCAGTTTCAATGATGCCGGCATTATTAACCAAAATATCCAATTTTTGTTGTTTTTTCAATGTTTCTTGCCACACACGTTCCGTATCAGCTACCTTCGAAAGGTCACCTACAACAAGTTGTGGCGTTTGCTTGCTGCCTTGGGCAGCACATAATTTTGCTACCTTTTCCAAGTTCTCTACATTACGTCCATTCAAAGCGAGTACCGCACCAAGTTGTGCAAATTTAACAGCCGCTGCTGCTCCAATACCCGAAGAAGCGCCTGTGATGAGAACTACTTTGCCAGCAAAGTTCATTTTTTTAACTAATTTCGAGTATATTATAAAAGAAAGCAAAAGAAAATATGATATTTTAAGAATTGCGTAATATTTGGCGATTTGTTTATTGTGTCTCTTACCGGCTCTCGTCACAGTTGACAATAACTGGGCGGCAGAGATCGTCTGATTTGTATTTTTCAATTTGCTTCTTATCTTCTATTTGCAATTCTTTTTGTTTTGCTCATTTAGATTCTGTATGTTTTTCCTTTCGTATTTACGTGCATATCTTTTAAACATTTTTCGCACCCAGAGCAAAGCGTAGGGATGGTATACGGTTAGCATTACCATTAACATCAATAAATGATTTTAAAGTAAAAAAATTCTGAAATTACATTCTGACGAAATTTATTCTGAAAACGCAATTTTGGTAAAATTGTCCTTCTGCGGCAGTCCAGAATCGAAATCCATTGCCTAAAGCAGAGTATTTTGTTCACATTATACTTTTTTCAAAATATAATTTGTTTTCAAACATAATCACATGAAAATTTTTACCAGCTCAACCTTACATTCATACAACACTAGGATTAATTGTTTTTAAGTGCTTTTTTTAAGTCATTAGCGTAAATATTAATTTCATATTTTTTTTTAGAAAATACGTTTTTTATGAGGTTTGACTGTTTTTCGCGTGAAAAGCCGAATATTCATGTTAGGGTTGGTTCCCTACAAAGTTTTTCACCAAATTTATAAATTTTGCATTTATTTTGTGCGATAATCAAATTTAGATGTTAGGAAAAAAGTGTTCCACGCTATATAAGATCATCACCACGCTATATAAGCAATCAACAATCCCATGGCAGCCGGTTGTATGTACCGGATTGACCCGATGAATTCCTTCATCGGCAAGGGCTGCCGTCTCAGTGTACCACACACTGCTACTACAACAACAACATCAAGCTTGGTACTAAGTTTATTTTCCACCTAACACTTTCTAAACATCCTTCAAGGAACACAGTAGTACTTCAGTGGAATTAATTCAAACATTCAATGTATTTTATTTCATAAAAATCACAATTATTTTCTTTTGCATTTGTATAAAATAATGCTTATCTGGGGCACATAGCATGACGACCACCATCTACGGGCATATTAACTCCAGTTATAAAACTTGCCATGTCACTGGCCAAGAAGCATATAACCCCCGATACTTCATCGACTTGTCCTGCTCTTCCTAAAGCATGAGTGGCCTTGCAATGTTCCAAGAACTTTTGATATGCTTCCTCATCCATACCTCCGCGCTTATGGAGTTCTGTGACAATAACTCCTGGATTCACCGAATTGCAACGTACACCGGATAAAGCCAATTCTAAGGCAACACAGCGGGTAAACTGATCAACAGCAGACTTTGAAATATTATAGGCCAAAACATTGGGAAAGGAACGTAAGCCACATACACTTGAGATGTTAACAATGTTGCCTTTGGTCTTTTTCAGTTCCGGCACAGCCAACATTGTCAGCTGATAAAGGGAGCGCATATTTGTGTTCATCACCCGATCGTATTGTTCCAACGAAGTATTTTCAATACTACCATTCTCTATGATGCCGGCAGCATTTACTAAAACATCCAATTTTTGAAATTTCTTTATGGTCTGCTTTATAATTCTTTCCACATCTTGTTCATTGGTCATGTCGGCAGACAATTGTAGATGACTGTCGGAATTGGTACATTTTGCCGCAGTTTCTTTAAGTTTTTCAACATTTCGTCCCACCAAAACTAATTGAGCTCCAAGTTTGGCAAACTCCTGGGAAGTGGCTGCGCCAATGCCGGAACTAGCTCCTGTGATTAAAACCACTTTTCCAGAAAAATTCATCTTGTTTGCGGAAAAATAAAAGAGAAGCAAAACAATGCGATAAAAATAATATAACCACAGCAAGTGTTTTTTTATGCGTGTGTGTGTTTGTTTTGAGCCCTTGACATAAGTTCATTGATAAGGAAATGGAAAAAAAGCAGATGGCGTTGTAGTTCTTTTTTATAATTATGTTTCCTTTGTCTTTTTAGGAATTTAATGTGTTTTTATCCAGAACGGCGTATGATTAATATGCAACAGCATGAATCTACGGTAGAATTATATACATTTGAATTTATCATGCATGAATCCATACAATACGCATACGTCACCCATGAACCTATTTCATTTTACAACAGTGATGGGCACACTAACACTGTTGAAAAGCCCCAACTATGTGTGACTATCATCAAACACCAACTAAATGAAATGGCTTTGACGTAGTGACAGCCGAACGAAGCCACATATGTGCGGAGGTTCATACTGCCCATCTATGTTTTAGAACAGTGATGGGCAGTTGAAAATAGGCAATTTTGTTTGTGTGAATGGCAGCAAAAACCGACCGGTCAAATAAGTGAAATAGCTATGTAAAGTAACAAAAAGGCGTAGAAGGAACGAACCACACGAAGCTGCTTAAACAACTGTACATTTGCTACTAACCGTTTTTGCTGTTGTTTGATGTTGTTGTCCATCTATGTTTCAGAATTCTCCAGTGTAAAGTGTAGGGTATTGACTGTTATATATCGACAATTAACATATCCAATGCATAGATGGGCAACAACATCCATCCACTCAGAATTTTCTATTACCGCAGGCATCGGGCAACCGGTATTGTACTTATTGGCATAGATTTAAATGATTCTTCATCTTTACTAGTGTATCTTCAATTCTTTTTTTGGGTAAAAAGAGAGGGTCCAGCGTGCCCTCTAAGACAAAAAGCAAGCGTAAATTGGTACAAGATCAAGGCAGATTTAAAAAGGTGGTCTCACACGAACAGCTGACCAGGTTTGACGGTATTAATGCCAGATTTTAGTTTGCATTTTCTTTGTTATCATCTTTTTTCTCGCATATTCTCTGCCCATGTACGTGCACGTATACACATACTCACGCCAATTTTTTTGTGTGTGTTGGCAAAACGTCGATCTGTTTGATGGCTAAATGGCGGATTGCACCATATGATTTGCGATTGTTGTACAAATGGGACCGCCTTTAATTGTTTCGCCATGGATTAAGATGAGTAGATTACGAATTTTGAAAAAATCCAAACAATCGACCCGGGAAGGGCCTTTGAGAACTTGAAATTATTGGATTGGAAAGGTGCCTTTTGCTATTTTTACATATTACACACATCAATTATTATTGTTATTGTAGCCGCAAATTCACATGTGAAGGTAGCAATCCTCGGGACGCTCCTATAGGTGAGTAAGCTCGTTCCGGTCCACAAGACCAATCGCCTCGGAAATTCTTATTTAAAGGTGCCAATTACTCGCCTTGTCATATCGAGCGTCATAGGCACTCAGTAATAAAGCATGAGCCGGTTCCGCCCGACTTCTCACTAAGACTCCTCTTGATACTGCTAATTATCGGCAACTGCATTTGCATCTACTTCATATGGAGCATTACACTTTCCATAGCCTGTAGAAGCGCTATGTAGCTTTCAGCTGAGCTTCTCACGATAACGTCCGGAGCTAAAAGTTCCAAGCTGTGTAGTGTTCAAAGTTATCACGTGCCAGGACATCAATTCCTTTGAATTGATAATCTTCCCTAGCTTGCGGGTGTCACAATTTTCTGGTTCACTATTTGAATATTTTTAGTGTTCCTGGGCTCAAAGCAGATTTGTGTAGTACATATCTTTGTATTCGCAAACTTTGCTTAAAATTTGATTTACTGCTTTCTTCCTTTCAACATGGCATGGCAAGATCGTAATCGAAAATGATCGAAATTGTCTAATCAAGAAAATGGAAAATAATCTTATGCGGATATAGAAGGCTTGTCCAGTAAATTGCCAATCAAATTAGGGGCGTTGTGATAAGAAGATCATTAAATGGATTTTACCGATAAAGTCATTATTGTTACTGGGGCAAGTTCGGGCATTGGAGCTGCAGCTGCAGTAAATTTTGCCGAATTGGGATGTGGCCAGTTAACGATTGTGGGACGAAATGTGGATAAATTGCAAGAAACAGCTAACAAGATCCTTGCCGTTAATGGAAAAGCCCCTCTTCAACTTAAAGCTGATATGGCCAATGAAGAAGATGTGAAGCGTATAGTGCAGGAAACACTTGGTAAATTTGGAAAAATCAATGTTTTAGTCAACAATGCCGGCGTTTTGGAAACTGGCACTATTGAAAATACTTCATTGGAACAATACGATCGTGTAATGAACACAAATATACGGGCTGTATATCAATTGACCATGATAGCAGTTCCCGAATTGATTAAGACCAAAGGTTCCATTGTGAATGTATCAAGTGTTAATGGCATACGCTCATTCCCTGGGGTATTGGCGTACAATATTTCCAAAGCAGCGGTGGATCAATTTACTCGCTGCGTTGCCCTTGAGTTGGCATTGAAGGGTGTACGTTGTAACTCTGTGAATCCAGGAGTTATTATAACGGAAATCCATAAACGGGGTGGTATGGATGAGGCAACATATGCGAAATTCTTGGAACATTCAAGATCCACACATGCCTTGGGAAGACCCGGACAAGTGGAGGAGGTGACAGCTGCTATTGCATTTTTGGCTAGCGAAAAGGCTAGTTTTATTACTGGAGCTAGTTTGCCCGTGGATGGTGGCCGTCATGCCATGTGTCCAAGATAATAAATTTTAAAACTTCATAAAATCACAGCCATGAAAAAATTTAGCGCGAGATTATTTTATTTTTAAAAAAATTATAAAAATTCTTATTAACCGAAAATATTGAAAAAGTATAGTGTCAATAAATGTGATAGCAATTCTTATTAATTGCGTAATTTTTACTTTGTACATCCATTGTATGTACCTATATATAGTTAAACTCTTATTAAAGGAAGATAGAAACGGAAGAATTCAAAAAATGTTTGAAAGCATGCGGTAAGTTAAGCCGCATTCATTCATTGTTTTAAGGTCATGGAAAAATTATTTTACACAGTAATGACTATGAAGAGCTTTTGATAATATATTAACTGATATGTATTAAGTTATTTGTATTAGGGTGGCGGCATACGAGTTCAAGTGCTTTGAATGACTTTTTCAAATACAAATGTACATGAGCTATATCAAGTTATTGACCGTAATTGTCATGGCTGATAGATGTCATAGTAAAATACCACCTTCAAAATTTCAGAAAAATCGAGGAACAATTGCGCCATCCAGAGGCTCAGAAAGCTAAATTAAGGGATCGGTTTATATGGCAGCTATATCAGGTTATAAACCAATTTAGACCATACCTGGCACAGTTGTTGGAAGTTATACCAAAGCGACATGTGCGAAATTTCAGGCAAAACGGATAAGAAATGCGGCCTCTAGAATCTAAGAAGAAGTCTAATCGGGAGATCGGTTTATATATCAGCTATATCATTAAGTAGTATGAATTATTTATATTTTTATACCCGAAGGATGGGGGTATATTCATTTTGTCATTCCGTTTGCAACACATCGAAATAACAATTTCCGACCCAATAGAGTATATATATTCGTGATGAGCGTAAAAATTTAAGACGATCTAGCCATGTCCGTCCGTTTGTCTATTGAAATCACGCTACAGATTTTATAAATAGAGATATTGAGCTGAAACTTTACACGGATTCATTTTTTGTCCATAAGCAGGTTAAGTTCGAAGATGGGCTATATCGGACTATATCTTGATAAAGCCCCCATATAGACCGATCCGCCCATAAAAGGCACATTTATTATCCGATTTTGCTGAAATTAGGGACTGTGAATTGTGTTTAGTCACTCGACATCTCGAAATTTTACTAAAGTATCAGGCACATCTTCCTGCGGAGACAAGAAAAGAAAAACTGGTAACTGATACAAATAGTGTGCATGAGATATAGAAAGAAAATTATTTTCCCGCTGCTAGTATCCGATAGTGGCGGTAACAAGGGTACTGCAGAACCAATGCCTGATTATGGTAAATAATGTATACCGCCTAGTTGGAATGAGGTCGAAGAAACCATCCGACTGAAAAGCAAGGCAGCAGGAGCTGATGGGTTGCAGCTGCACAATTTAAGACCTAAGCCGACATGCTGATAAGACGCATGCACCCCATGAGCAAAATATGACCCGTTTACAAGAAAGGGAACAAGTATGCTTTAACTTGAGAGGAATGAGTATCCTTCACATCGCTTACAAGATACTTTTGAACGTACTGTGTCTTCGATAAAAATCTAAAGTCAATGAAATAATTGGGCTCTATCAATGCGATTTAAGAAGAGGAAAATCCATCATAGACCAGATATTCATGATGCGCCAAATTCTAGAAAAGACCCAAGAGAAAGGGGACACTTACCATCTCTTTTGAAATAAAACCAAGAGTAAGCACCCTTATTCCGGTTGTCCGAAGGTGAAAATCGACAGCAGTGTTGTCAAAGGCGAATTTCACATTACGTGATATTTTGTAACTTATTTGCCTTCGACAGTTTGTTTATGTTGTTGTTGTAGCAGTGGGTTGTACACATTTTGTTTCTAGTAATAAATATATATTGCAATAAATAATAATTTAATGTTAAGGTAGCTCAATACTATCTAAACAAATAGGTTTGGTGTGCTGTAAACTGAGATGCATATCGTTTCCATCAAATTTAAAAGTCGAATTCGACATGATACCAAAAATGTACAAAAAAAAATCCTATACGACAACTTTAATACAATTTTGTAAAAATGTTAAAATTCGCCAACCGGAGTAAGTATGAATATCGGCAAGTTTAGGAACAAGGTCACCTCCCGACCTACGAAAATTGCACTATACAAGACAGTGATACTAGCCGAGACCAATCCCATGGTAGCCAGATGTACGTACCGGATTAACCCGATGGATTCCTTCATCGGTAAGGGTCGCCGTCTCAGGGTGCAGCACACTGCTACAAAAACAACTAGCTGAGTTGTGGTTCCGAGGCATGCTTGTGCAAGCAGGCGAGGCAGTGCTTTGGAGTTTCCGACATAAAAACCTTCGTAAAATAATTGAACCAGCCAAAGAATGCATGGCAACGTTAGCATACCTAAACGTATCAAAATACGATTGCATTAGCTAGATCAGTTTGTCAGAGTGAAGAAGAAGCTACACCGAAGATCTCTTGAAAGGAAACACTGTAGCATACGGAAAAGGTGAAGACCAAAACTCCGGCACGGGATAGCTGTGAGCACCACACAGGCTGAGGTCCGATCTGTGTGATGTGTATTGCTGTCACAAGAAGCCTAGTTGCGAGCTACCGGGTGCGTACACAGGTTGCGGATAGTGGAATGCTCCATACGGAGTACCTGCAATGGCAGTCCCGGACAATCAGCGGTATCGAGCGAAGTTTCAGTGAAAGGCCGGGCGGCACCGCCTCTTGCACAAATACTGAGTGCTTATGATGCTCAATATGTGAAGTCGGGTTATTGGCGCCTTTAAATAACCAACGACCACCCTGTTCCCGCGGTGATCGGTCTTTTGGACTGGAACGAGCATGCTCACCTAAAGGAGCTTGACGAGAATTGCCACCTCTACATGAAAATGTGGCTACATCGACAACAACCAAAACTCCGATACACGACCTCTCGAAACTAGGTGCGGAAATTGGAAAAGATTTCAATAATAGGCCTTAAATCAAGGTGACGAAAAATTTACTCTAGCCATAGTGGCAAGATTCCTTACATTTAGTGCAGAAGGCGCTTAATAAGGATTTAGCAACATACGAGTGTGTTCTGTGGGTTGATTTTAAATGTCCCCTCAAATTACTTGGTATTATTACGCCAATAAAATGTCATCATAGGATTTCCTAAACAAAACCAAAGAAATATTTTACCATAAATGCACCATGTACCACGTGCAATTTTGGACAATTTTCTTTACGTGATAATACGAATTAATTGGTATACCAATTTTTGTTTTTTTTTTTGCTGTTTGTTCATGACCACTTCTTTAATTTAAACTTCATAAGATGATTTTGTTTTTTAACTTAATTCTTTTATTAAAAACATTTTTATCAGGCCGTCCCATTTTTTCACGTTTTTTTCATAAAAAAAACTCACACCTATGCTATTATAAAGTAGTCTATACGAAAATTAACATTCGTAACCGTAGGACTTGATGATTTTGTTGAAGGGTTCGGCTTGCTTGGCAATGTTTTCGCGAGCCTTGACGGTCAACTTCTTCATGAGTCTGTTGTGTTTCAAGGTGACCTGCAATTTGGCCTTGCGTTTGCGTTCCAAGCTCTTGACAACATCTTGGTGGTGCCAGCCGACTTCACTGGACAAGCGGCCCAATTGACAGTATTTACGGTCAGAGCGCAAAGTCAACACACGCATGGCAATGGGTACGCAGACACGACGACGCTTATCGTAGGGCGATGGAATACCATCGAAGACGCGGAGACGAGCCAAAGCAGCTTGACCGCGCTTAGTTTTGTGTGGGATCATACCTGTGAAAAGAAAATTAAAAGAATTACTATAGAGGCCAATGAAAATATGAATGCAACATTTTTAGATGGATGTTCAGTTAATGATGACTTTTCACGACTCAATCAAATAATGTAGGTAAGAAAGGTATTATTCATCATAATAGCAGGAAGACAAGTGAAAACGTTGCCCAAGGATGTACATACCTGGAATAAAAAAAAAACAACGAATTAATATTAAATTGATTACCTATTTAAAAGTAATAAAATGTTCTCCTTCCTGTTCAGCTTATATTGGATTATTTTCACGATGTAATCAAATAATGTAGGTAAGTTTTTATTTGTTCATCATTCGACAAGTTATTATGGCATTAAAGGTTTTACTTCGAAACTTACCTAAAAAGAAAAAAAAAAGACATTAGTAAAGTTTGTATAACGTAAAAATTAAATATATGAACTAGTTTCAGTCTTAATGTTCGTTACATAGGTATTGTTCAAATAATGTAGGTAAGAAATTGTAATCATCATACTACAGCAATAAGATTGTTTATCAAATATGCCAAAATATATGAAAAATATTTTCTAACGAGTAAGAATCCCTGTTAAATTTTCTAACGGCAAAAATAGCAAGCAAGTAGATAAAATAAATTGCGGTAAAATTTAGGCAATGAACTTATTACAGTAATGCATTTAGAAAATTAAAAATATTGCTTCCCCACTCGCGCCACTAAGAAACGTTCAAGGTTAGATCTGCAAAGCGTCCTCATTGACAGACATAAACACGATATAAACTCGAGCTAGATTACAGTGTTTAGATTGGACCTGGTAACATTGATTCTATTTGCTGTAATAGCTCAGCTCACTAAACGTTCGGTATTTGAAAAATGTTTGCACTAACTTCTGCATATTTGATAAACAAAATTTTGGCCAAAGTATATTCTTGGTAAAGCTTACCTCTAACAGCTTTGTAGAAGATTCTGGAGGGAGCACGGAAGTGGAATGGACCACGGGCAGGGTTGACATTGCAACGTTTGCGCAAGTAAGCCAAATACTTGATCTTGTTTCTGTAGAAATGACCAGAGAGGTTCAATTCTTCGCAACGGACAATAGCAACTTTGCCACCTTGCAACAGGTATTTGGCAACGACTGAAGCCAAACGGCCGACCAAATGGCCACGACCATCAATAACAACGGCCTAAAATATAAATCAAAAACAACAAAATATAATTAAAAAAGCACTGAATCACATGTGAGGTTAAGTGGAAAACATCATACACGCACGTCGCTGCCCCAACAAACAATTGAAATATTTTTTTATAAACAAAAACGCTGTTCGCAAGAATTTCGAATATGATACTTAAAAAGCTCTTTGGATTTATTAAATCTTTTTTACTTTCACATTATTTAAAGTCACAGTTCCACATGGTATAACAATAAAATTATTGTTTGATTCACAGAACTGAAATAATGGTTGCTATACATTTTGGCAAATGTCACTACGCTAGGGCACGTGTGACAGTCAACACTTCTCATAATTTTTTCATGCTTCTTTTCAAGAACTAGGATTTATTTCTCACTTTTTCCATACATTGTTTGTTGACACAGCATTTGCAATTAGTTTTGTTGAATTTTTACTTTAATTTTGGTGAAATTTTTAATAAATATCACCACTTACCCTATTCGTTAAACCAGTCATGTTTAAGAACCGCACGGAAAGAAATTCATAAAACGGAAGCGGCCATCTTGAAAATTTGACATTTCACGATGACATTCGAGAGCGTATAAGACGTCCTACGTCGCTCTTTAGTTTACGCAAACGAAAGCGTCTGTAGAGGGATCCCATTCTTTGATACATCTACGAAAAATAATTAAAATACATTTTTTACATGATGCATTTTGAACATAAAAATGAATTTAATTTAAACTTTCTTAACATTTTTACTCAGTTTTGTTGGATATTTCATTATTTTATGAACAATTGAGGATGTTCTAATCAAGTACATTTGCCATGGCTGAATTATTAAAAGGTTGTCTCAATATGCACCCATAAAGTGAGGCCAAGCTGAGTACAATTTTTTTGTTTTTGATTATGCAATAAATCTAAATGTCAAATGCTTATTAAAGTTTATTTCTAAAACCACTATGACATTTGATTTTATGGCATTTGCCAATAAATGTAGATTTCATGCTTGAATTAAGAAGGTTGCCCCACTTATCCAATAACAACGAAATCAACGATACAACTCTGTGCCGATGGTGGCGTAAATTCCAACAAGGCTGTCAAATTTATGGACATTTTCTCTGCTCATGTACGCACAGGTATACACGCACGCACACAAATTTTGTGTGTGTTGGCAAAACGACTATCAGCTTGATGGCAAAATGCATACAAATAAGACAACCTTTAATTGTTTCGCCATGAATCCAAACAAAGCATTTGACGTTCTAGTGGGATTTGGATGCAATTCTGGAGTATGATAATAAAATCACCTGGGCAAAGTCAACCTTTTTAATTCAACCACAGGATGCACTAATAAGGTGAGCTAATGCGAACAGCTAAGTACAATAGTTTTTTGTTTTGATTTTGCAGTAAATCAATATGTCAAAGGCTTAATATCATCTAGAATCTTAAAAAGATGTTCTATTTGATTCGATATTGCATACATAAGCAACAAAACAGTTTTATAATTATGAAAATACAAATATAAAACACATTTGTAAAATATAAGTTGCACAACAAAGTTTATTTCTAAAACCATTTTGACATTTGCCACTGAAGGTAGTTTCGTTGGAGCTAGATTTTTGTTGTTGTGCTAATGACACTACCTCTTAATTGCACCATGAATCAACTATGGCGTCACTCAAGATATATTCATTTACAAGTAGCGGCAGTTGCCCAACAACAAAATATTGAGTGCACTATCTGTCAAAATCAATGATTAGTGCAACTCTGATTTTGTGTGTGTAACTAGTTCGCGTCATTTTTCGTTGTTTGTGTGTGCTATGGTTCTTAACTATAATACAAACATACAACCAAAACTCATTGATAGTGCACTTCGTGAGAAAAAATTGTACTCAGTTTTTTACACTATCTGGTAATTTTGTCATGGGCGACACTCATTTATTAATAATTTAAATTAATTAATAAGTTAAAAATAAGCTTACTTGCCCAACAACAACGAAATCAACGATACAACCCTATGGCAATGGTGGCGCCATTCCCAGCCACTAGGCTGTCAAATTTCTGCACACTTCCTAATAGACATTCTAATTTGTATTTGCATTATCATATGTAGCAGCCACAAGATCAGGATTCACTAATAGAAGGTTAGGTCACATGCAAAAACACAAAGTGGATAGGCCCCATAAACATCATTAAGGATGTCAAATCTGACGATTGAAAATGTCATCATATAGGAGAAAACGTAAACAAAGAATGAATGTAAAAAGAGAACAAGTTGACATCCTCAATGCCAAGTACTGCCAAATATTAAAAAAAAGTATATCGGCTGATCGCTTGGCTTAACCTTATTCAGTGAATCCTGCCACAAGATCAAAAGATTTATGATTATAAACGAGTAAATTATAAATTAAAACAATTAAAATGTGAAAAAGGAACAAAATGTGAAAACAGTTTTAAAATCCAAACCAAGCATTTGACGTTTTAGTGAGATTTGGACACAACTCTAGAGTTGGACTATTCCATCAGCTTGACAAGTGACCCAGGATTCACTAATAGAAGGTTAGGTCACATGCAAAAACACAAAGTGGATAGGCCCCATAAACATCATTAAGGATGTCAAATCTGACGATTGAAAATGTCATCATACGTAAACAAAGAATGAATGTAAAAAGAGAACAAGTTGACATCCTCAATGCCAAGTACTGCCAAATATTAAAAAAAAAGTATATCGGCTGATCGCTTGGCTTAACCTTATTCAGTGAATCCTGCAAGTGACCCAACCTTCTTAATTCAACCATGGCGACACTCATACAGTGCTGTATTCACAAATCGAAAGGCTATGGCAACCCTTACACAACCGGCTGTCCAAACTGGTTGACATTTCTCCATATACTAACTACATTATTATCTTCAAATAAAATAAATATTTTATATCCATTCGTAAGCTATAAATCCGTATATGCGAATTTTTATCTTGGGAGCTCTATTTAACAACAGCATTTAATTTACTTTGATATACCGTAAGTTAACCTTGAGAATATCCATGATATTCGCTTGGAAATATACATTGTTTTGAACCACTCCCATAAAAAGAAAGAAAAACGCCTTTGTGTTATCTTTCACTGACCCACATATGTGTGTGATTTCTTTTTGGATTACTTGAATGAGTAATCGTGTAATCTCTAGCCATAAAGTTCAGTTTTTCCTTCTTCTGTCTAAATAGGTAGTACCAAGAACTCAAAACAAAAATGTGGAAAGCCACAGCTGGAATGCAAATTCAAAACGCCAATGCTGCGGAGGATGACGACTGGGAAACTGATCCAGACTTTGTAAATGATGTTAGCGAACAAGAACAAAGATGGGGATCTAAAACTATAGAAGGCAGTGGGAGAACAGCTGGTGCTATAGAGTAAATATACGATTGTTTGAATAGTTTTTTGCTTTTTATATTCAACTATTTATCTTTGCACTCATAGCATGGAAAAGTTGCGCTCGGAAACGGAAAAGGCAGATCAGGCTAAAAAACAAAAAGAAATTGAAGAAATTAATCCCGGCTATGGATATGGTGGTAAATTTGGTGTTCAAACTGATCGCATGGATAAATCAGCTGTAGGCCATGACTACCAGGGCAAAGTGGAAAAGCATGCTTCCCAAAAAGATTACGCCACAGGCTTCGGTGGAAAGTTTGGAGTACAAACTGATCGTGTAGATAAAGCAGCAGCGGGCTGGGATCACATAGAAAAGGTTGAAAAGCATGGATCACAAAAGGGTATGTTGATAGACTTTTAAAATGAGAAAATAACCTACAGAATATAATTTTTGTTTTTTATTGTAGATTATTCCAAAGGCTTCGGTGGTAAATTTGGAGTCGAAGAAGATCGCAAAGACAAGTCAGCTGTTGGTTGGGATCATATTGAGGCACCACAAAAACACGAAAGTCAATTGGATCATAAAATTGTAGGTATTACACAGAGAAAGATTGTCTTAGATATGTTAAATCAAAAATGTATTACTTAATCTAGACCAGTGATGGGCACTCGTAATACATTTGCACATTATTTCGAAGTCCACGAACTTATGTTTAGTAAACGTAGAATAATGTGCAATAGTTTGTGAGACTTGTTTGCCTGTCTCTAATATAGGCCTTTGCTATTGAATATGGACTGCAGTGACTCGAAACTAATGTATTTAATAACATATAAAATTATGACTCATTAATATTTATTCATCCAATGATTTCGAGCATCACTATTTTTAGCAGTCAACAATGTTTCAATATCAAATGTAACACTTTAAAATAGCCTTACATCCAATTTATTAAAACTTTCGTTTACTTTAGGGTTTTGGTGGAAAATTCGGCGTTCAAAAAGATCGCATGGATAAGTCGGCGGTAGCTTACGATGATGGTGGCAAACAACAGGTTGGAACAAACTATACCAAGACAAAGCCTGTTATCGAAGGTGCCAAACCCTCGAACCTAAGAGCTAAATTTGAAAATTTGGCCAAAGTGTCCGAAGAAGAAAATCGCAAAAGAGCTGAGGAGCAAAAACGATTGCGTGAAGCTAAAGACAAACGTGATCGGGAAGAAGCTGCAAAGAAGACGATTGTCGAAAATCAACCACTGCCTCAGGCCGATGAAGCCAAACAACCACCACCCAAAGGGGCACGCTCAACCATTGTAACAGGACGCGAGGGAGGCATAGGCAATGCCATAAGTGCTTTTAACCAAATGCAGTCACCCACCAAAGAAGAGCCGCCTGTCATTCGCAAAGAACCCATACACATTCCAAGGGAGGAACCTAAGAGTGTAGCTAAAGCAGAGGTAGAAGAAGTTAAGCAACAGGTTGGGGAGCAACAAGTTGCACCTGCTGCTGTTGCTGCCCCACCGCCAGATCTAATACCTTGTATAGAAATAGATACTGTGGCTACACCGCCCGAAGTACAAAGTCCCGAAACGGTTGAAACAGTTGCAGCGCCAGCAGCAGTTGAAGAACCATTATATCAAAATCAATCGGAGGTTCACAGTTCCATACCTGAAAATTCTGCTCAACCAGCCGACCACGAAACACCAGTATCTTATGAAGGCGATGTTATTCCCGCAACTTCCGACAACTTGGCGGATTACATACAAGACACCCAGGTACACGCTATTGCATTGTATGACTACCAGGCCAATGATGAAGATGAAATATCCTTTGATCCGGATGATATTATAACACACATTGAGAGGGTAAGAGTAATTCAATAGTTTACTTAAAAAGGAAAAAGAAACTTTCCATCTTGCTTTTAATCACTTTTTTCCAAAGTCACAAGCTAAATATGGTAGAAACGTGTATCGGCATTTTGTAGATCTAGGTAGGAGGGTGCATATGCCAAGCCATTTGGATATATTTGAAAATATTCGACTTAAGATTTCGTTGAAAGCGACTCTATGAAGGGGTCTTTTTTGTCCTTTTTCAAAAACATAAAGACTAAAACAAGCTTATAGGTTGTTGTTGTTGTAGCCACATATTCATGTGGAGGTGACGATCCTCGTCAAGCTGCTGTCACAGCATCATAGGCACTCAGTATTTGTGCAAGAGCCGGTGCCGCCCGACCTCTCACTGAGACTCTCTGCTCGATACTGCTGATTTTCTGCGACTGCCGTTGCAGCTTGGAGCATTCCACTATCCGCAACCTCTGGACGCGCTCGGTAGCTCGCGGCTAAGCTTCTCGTGATAGCAATGAACACCACACAGATCGGTCATCAATGTTCCGGCCTGTGTGGTGCTGACAGCTATCCCGTGCCGGGAAGATTGTAGGTAATCAACATATTCTACAAAAATATTTTTCGTTATGATCAAAGTCAGCAGTACAAACAAGCTACTCAACTTGATAAAGAAACCAACCTGTTTAACTTAAAGAAAGAAAATGGCAGGTTAATTGTAACTAATGCATCGCTAGTGAGGACTCGCCAGAAGAGTGGCTAACAGTGAAATAAGAATCAGACCTTCTAGAAAGCTGCTCTACGTCAAACAACATATTGTTTCCTCAATTCCTCAAAAATCTTTCCTATGCGAGCACACAATCGAAGCAGCCATCTAACTCATCTTCTTGTGGATAGGCAACCATCATCTAGAGACAGATTCGATATTTGGTTGTAGAACAAGAGGTTCTGTGTTACAAAAGGGAATATTTACAAAAAATTCTAGAATTGATTATTTAACGATAAAAACATTCAAACATTCAAAACGCCGATACGCCTTTAAGTTCCACAGAGTTTATTAAAAACCAGTAAGGAAAGGCAAAAGTCGGGCGGAGCCGACTATATAATACCCTACACCTACCCTACAATTATAAATTCGGGCAATACAAAAATATATATGTATATGAGATCTATATCTAAATCTGAACCGACTTTCAAACAGATCTTTTATACGGCCATATATGTGCAAATCAGGCGATACATATATATGGGAGCTATATCCAAATCTAAACCAATTTTAATGAAATTTTGCAGATATGATAGGATCAGTAACTGTAAAACTGTCCCTGCCAAATTTTGTGCAGATCGCTTGAAAATTTTAGCTTCTACGGCCATTTAAGTAAAAATCGGGCAACATATATATATGGGATCTATATCTAAATCTAAACCGATTTTGATGAGATCTCATAGACATGTTAGGATCAGTAACAAAACAGTTCTCGTCAAATTTTGTGCAGATCGGTTGAAAATTTTAGCTACTACGGCCATTTAAGTGCAAATCGGGTAATACATATATATGGGAGCTATATCTAAATTTGAACCGATTTGGATGAAATTTTGCAGTCATGTTAAAATCGGCAACGAATCAGTCCGTGCCAAATCGGGGCAAAATTGTAGCTACTACGGCCATTTAAGTGCAAATCGGGCAATAAATATATATGGGAGCTATATCTAAATCTTAACCGATTTTTAGCAAAATCAATAGCGTTCGTCCTTGAGCCAAAAAAGTGATACGTGCGTCATTTCGTGAGTATTTGACTCACAGACGAGACAGAGTATTTGACTCTCTTCAAAATGAATTTTCATTTATGCAAAAATTAATTTATGTTTTCTTAATTGTTTTTTTTTTCAGATCGATGAAGGTTGGTGGCGTGGTTTGTGCAAAAATCGTTACGGTCTCTTCCCAGCAAACTATGTACAAGTTGTCAATCAATAATCAAAACACTGACATTGATCACCCCCCAAACTATGGAATGTTAAATGACAATTGTTTTACTATATATTTAAACTCATATAACTAATATAGCATATATGTATATGAGAACAAGATGAAAAATTGTATTGCCAATCAAAAACAAAAGTATTTTTTGTCACAAACCACAACGATGATGTATTTTAAATTATTATTTTTATTTTATTGTTTCCTTTTTTTGAGACAAATTCTGGCATTTGTAGTTTAAGAGTCCATAAAAACATTCGTATTTGTTGTATGTTTTAAACATACCCAAACACTTTTTTTGTCCCAATTTGTGTTTTAAAAATACGTACTGCAAAATCTACTGCATTGAAAACAAAAAGCATTAAGTATACATTGACATTTATATAGTATAACATTATCTTCATTATTTAGGAAAAACAAACTGTTACAATCTTTTCATTTTGGAAGTGTTTCTTCTTAAGTAATAATAATTATTGTTCCAATTAAATGAAAATGAGTCAATAAAATTATTAAAACTACAGACTGTATGCAATTATAAAAATAAACTTAATAAATACATTGTTCTTTCTTTAAGTCAAACATATTTGCGTACGATACTATCTCATGGTTTACTTTTGAATGCAAGGAAAGTATAACGAAACAATTTTTCACTTTTTTGGCAAGGAAAACAGTTTTATCTTGCAAGTTGTTGTTGTTTTTTGTAAGAGTCATGAAGAGTTTGAATTGTGAAATGCATGTTTGAGTGGCGGCATTAAGATAAGAAATGCGTGCTACCTGTCTACACTTAAATTGTATGTATTAAGTACTTAGCAACTTCTCTGGGATGCCGAAACATGTCAGTCAGCCAACAATGCGATTTTATGTGGAATATTTTTTTTCTATATTATGTTTGTTTCCAATTCGTGTAAAAGTCTAAGAGTTCATTATAATTCCATTCTGTATGAATTGGTTGACACTCTTGTTGTTAGGGGCATTTAAGTTGATACTCTTCAATATTTGTGGTATCACACATTTGTAGATGTGCAAAATAACATGAAAACTGTTAACCTTCAACGTTTGTTTTTAAATTTTGGACAGAGCTTTTTGAGTGGTGGATTTGCAAAATGTCATGAGTTTTTGATAGATACATGGATCAAGTCAAACAATTCCATTCCATATTTTATATGTTTGTCTTTGTTTAATAGGAATGATGACTTAAGTTTCCTATACCTGGATTAAAATTGCTGACTCACTTTACAACATCATTCGTTTTGTTAGATTTGGCAAAGAAATGATCGCTGGGTGAGAATTTTGGTCATGTAATTGCGGCAATATACTGGCATGTGGGGTTAGAGATCCTTGGAAAACTTCTTTGTTTGAGATGGATCGGTGCGAGCATTACGAACAATCGCTGGATAATCTGTGTTGTCATTTTTGGCTTTTGTACCACATTTGATTGGTAAATTTGCGCTCAATAGGGTGTTAGGCTGACTTTTGGTAGAGTTACCTAAATTGATAAAATCCGGTCAAATTTTTTGAGAAACTCAATATTTTGTCCCACCTATGGAGGCCACGGTAGCGCAGAGGTTAAAATGTCTGCCTATGACGCTGAACGCCTGGGTTCGAATCCTGGCGAAACCATCAGAAAAAATTTTCAACTGTGGTTTTCCCCTCCTAATGCTGGCAACATTTGTGAGGTACTATGCCATGTAAAACTTCTCTCCAAAGAGGTGTCGCACTGCGGCACGCCGCTCGGACTCAATCAAAATGCAAATTTTTCCCACGAACATTCCATTAAGGCACAGGGGCAAACTACTCACATATCAATGAGTGCAGTCCGATTCAAATTTAAGTTCAATGATAAGGGGCCTCCTTTATAGCCGAGTTTGAACGACGTGCCGCAGTGCGACACCTCTTTGGAGAGAAGTTTTACATGGCATTGTACCTTACAAATGTTGCCAGCATTAGGAGGGGAAAACCACCGCTGAAAATTTTTTCTGATGGTCTAGCAAGGATTCGAACCTAGGCGTTCAGCGTCATAGGTGGAAATGCTAACCTCTGCGCTACGGTGGCCTCATCTCATCATCATCATCATCTATGTAGCATTTTCAATTTAATGACTGGAAATAGACTGTTTATTAATCCTGCGAAAACCTTTTCCATTCTCGCTTTTTATTGATAACCATATGGTTGAGTTTGCGGAATCTATTGTCTTGGCTTGACATTCGGTTCCAGCCTGAATTGTGGATCTCACATACAATTTGTGTTATCTTAAGAAGATTGTATGCTCTCAGATCTTATAGTCCTAGCCGTATTCGTCTGCGATTAGCCCACTCACTTCGAATGTCACAGGTGAGTTATGGATTCGAGGCTTATTGTGGACCTTGGTCTTACAACTTACATAAGGTACAATAGATAGAGTGGTTAGAAGTAGATAGAGTCGTTTTTGTTTCGGATTGACCGTGCCTGGTCATTTTGGCCGATGTGGGCTTTCTTTGCATTGGTATTGAAAAATATACATAAATAAATAAATTATGATATTTGGGCCTTTTTTCGTTTACTTCGTCTAGATCATAAGATTAGCACACTCTCTCAATGGTTCTTGGTCTAAGTATGCATCGCATTTGCTGCTAATGACATCTGATACCATATCCTCCAAAATATATAAAGCAAACTTCACGAATGGGTGGATTTGAATTTGAATTTTTGTCCCTAGACCTTAATACACTGAAATGGCTCTCCAGAGCGTCTTGATTAAATCGCCCTTGAGGAACAAAGATTAAACTTTTTTCTTCCTCCAGAATAGAGCTTCTCTTCGACTCAAAGCGATTTTAGTCGCTGCGTACCTAGCATACAAGGAAATTATAAAGGATGATGTTTGTGCCTTTCTTAGGTTACTTCGTCTAGCTCACCAGATCAGGACAGCCCTACAACTTCTCAATGATTCTAAAGGTTAGAGAAAGGCTGATGCCTGAACAGACTCTTATTGGTTGAATCAGCTGGAACTCTCGCAGTTCAATATTTTGTGGGATTTTTTTAAAAGCCAATGGTCTTCCTCCACCTACACAGATCCTTAAGAGTACCCTGAACGAAGTCCGCAGTAGTAGAGTGAAACAAGTTATCCACAATACCCTCACCCTCTTCTCCTCAAACGACCTGAATTTAACCCTGATAACTTAGAGCCTAAAAGATGGTCTTAAGCCCCTCATTGAGTCTGCTAGTAATGATTTGATGATCCCTCTCTTTAGCATTATGAACCTAATGCAACAGGAAAGGATTCTTCATTACAGTTGGATCAATTGGAAAGTACCAAAAACGCAACTAGGCGTTTGTAAAATCTTAATCTTGGTACAATTATAAGGTAAAGTCATAAGCTCAACAAAAAAAAAACAATCCAGTGGGGATGGTGGCGCAAATTCCCACTAGGCTGTCAAACTTCTGTACACTCTCAAATTGACATTCTACTTTTAATTTGCATTATCATGTTAAGCAGAGTGGTTAGAGTTATGATTATAAACGAGTAAATAATAAATTCAAACGATAAAAATGTGAAAAAGAAACAAAATATAAAAAACCTTTAAAATTCAAACAAAGCATTTGACGTTCTAGGGATTTGGATACAACTCCGAAATTGGAAAATTTGATCAGCTTGGCTTATGACTTTAGCTTTTTGTTGTACCAGGATCTTAATCTGCGACAAATTCTAAGAACATTTGCTACAAAAACCATGTGTCTAAAATCAAATTTGAGCTTCCGGTATTTAATTTCATTTTCATTTATTTTGTGGAAAAATGAAATCACTTAAAATTATCTGAACAGACTCACTACAACACAGAGCTGCCAAGTTTTAAATTCAACAAATGCCTGTTTGCCCATTAATATATTTAGGATTTATTACGTTCCAAAATTGATAAACCGATTTAAAACCCAAATACTTTCGATTTATATTTCATGAAATTTAGTTAGGTGTTGCAGCAAACTGTTTTTTTTACAAATCACAGCCAAAATGATTAGCATGCATTTTGTACACTTTCTAAAAACGGGTAAATGGCAACCCAGTTTACCGATAAAGCGTTCTCTTAAATTAATATGTTACTCTCTCAATTGACCATTAGTCAAACTGTCAACTTTTCAAGAGAAATACTATATAAGCTGAACCAAATTAATATACTCTCAGTCGTTTGACGTTTTTCGTTGGTGGGTTTTCGCGGAACAATAAAGATTGCAGGATTGCAGGATTTGTGTTGATTCTAAACAAAACACAAACACAACGACAACCCTGTGCAAGAGTGAAATTGGAATAAGTTGTTAATAAAGAAAAATAAATAGCATTTAGTAGAAAAAGCTTGCATAAAACCATAAAAATATGGAATACAGATTGCATGAATAATTAAAGATATTGCTGAAACAAGTTAAAGATATTGTACCTTTGACATTCATTGATGTGTATCGTTGTGTCGTTGTCGCCGTAAAGAAAATTCGTTCTCATCGTTTTGGTCAATGCAATAAATTAACCCAAATAGAAAATAAAAGTTTTAAACAAAGAAGTGCCAACGCGTTTACAATAATAATATAAAAAAGAAACAAGTAATCATTGCGGAGGCAAACGACAAGAAAAATACATATGAATAGCAGATACCTTTAATAAATAAGAAATAAAGAAAACAAAATACCACACTGCTGTGATCAAAAATCATTATAGTAAGTGCCACATGTTGCTGTGAAATATCGATTATTTTTTATCAATCAATTTATGAATGTCCCCAATTGGAACTTTAATATATAATTTTAATACAAATCAATAAACGGCATATCGGAATATTTGATGTGAAATGTAATTATGTATTCGTTCGTGTGTGTGCGTGTGTGTGTTCAAGTGCCAACTGGTCGAAGTTTTCTCTTTCTGGAAGAATGGTTATGTCTCTTCTGCCACATTCCCCAATTTTCTTGTCACTTGGCTCTCAATTCTCCCATAAATTAATGTAATGTAATTACACTCAAAAAATTCTCAAATGCTTGCAATTTCGTGACATTGTCATTCTGATAAGAATGTGTTAGGTGTATGTTTTTGAAAATGGCCTTTGTCCAAAGTTGAAAGCATATGGGGAACAAAAGTGCACTTTTTTTTAGGTAACACTCAGAGTAAACGAATTGTGGTCTAGACAATTATGGCATATTAATTTCACCGGAAAAAGGTGCAATTTATGTTTGTCAAATCCCATATGCTAGTAGTCAATTCTGAATTTCATTTCCTGTGTACAACTATCAAAAATAATACATACCTTATTTCTCTTATGTCAAAGTAGGAATTAATTTAATAATCAATAAATAAATATCCCGCTCTTATTATTGAGAGACGATTATTGATATTTCTCAATAGTCACACAATTATGTTTATAGATATTTTGGTATTTTTAATAACAGTTTTAGATAATAAGTACATACCTACCTATAGCAAACATTTGTGCAAAATTTGTTTCTGGGTTTTTAACTTTACATTTCTGCAGTTCATATTTCAATAATTTCCTAAGAATTTCAAAGAATTTCTTGACCTTCCTCCTTCATACTACCTCTATATCCAGACCCTCCAAGTAAAAACAATAATCGCACAATTTTTTCCACAAACAAAAAATAACACGGACTCAATGAACTTAAATTGATTTGATGACTATAAACAAACTCAAACAGATACAAATTAAACAATAACAAAGCAAGAGGGAGAGAAAACACAGCAACAACAAATAATTAGAAGAATCAAATGATTGGACAAAAGAAGGTTTGCCGAATAGCTGGTTTCGTTTTCAGAACGCCAGTGGACAGACAGACAGCTACTACACAGTCACTGACATGCAATGAGAACTTTTTTACAAATCATCAAAATTTTAAATTTCTTTGCTTACATACCTACCTATCTGCTTTGACAATAGGTGGCCACCCGAATAAAAGTGATCATGCGAAGGAAGCAACAATTTTTGTAACAAGATGCGATAAAAGAGCATATTCACGAAATTATTATGAAATTTAATTGATGAAATTGGAAATTATCCCTCCGAACACACTACTAAGGAACTGAAGAAACACCTTATATAACTGAGCGCAGTCGTGTTCAGATCAATAGCTAGAGACGAGGTCCAAGTGCAGTTTACTGGCCACACACCGATTCCTCTGAAAATGACATATTGACGTAATGTACAGCTTGGCGAGCTGATTCCAACGATATGAAAAACTCCCGGGGGTCAGACCTGGGTCTTGGTTAATAGGCCTCGAAAGGGTCAGTCAAAACTATTGACTATTCCATCCGATTTTTAAAAATTTGACATGTGGATGTAAAAGAGAGTTTTAATTAAAATACTTTTGGCTTTTTCCCAATGGTAGACATATGGTGGAGGAGAAAATCGTAAATCCGGCCGTAGGTTGGCAAATTTGTCCAACTTTGGATGGCAAATAGAGTATTAATTAAAATACTTTTGACTTTTTTCCGACTTTTGGACATATGCAGAAGGAAAAAATGTAAATTTCGTTATTAAAAAGTTAACTTGGTGTATTTTTAGCGAATTATACGTCAAATAAAAGCATAGCGGAGTGTTTATTGTGACCTGATGTAATTTAGTTTACTTTTTATAGGAAAATTTTGATTATATTGTCGTTTTTTGAAAAAAGTTCAACATTTTACTATTTTCAATAAAATTAACAGTGTTTCAAAGATTTTTTAAAAATATTTCATGTTGTCTGGGATTTAAAAAATCTACAAGATCAGTTCAAAAATAAACAGGCAAAAGGGTACTATGTTCGGCCGGGCCTCCACCAGGGATCGCATTTGTCAAGTTCTTTGAATGACTTTTTCAAATAGATAAACACCTGTCACAGAAAAATACCGCCTCCAAAATTTCAGTCAAATCGAGTAATAATTTATATGGCAGCTATATCAGGTTATATACCGATTTAGACCATATACATAGACATGGATAAGAATTATGTACAAGTAGTCTTATCGTGAGATCGGTTTATATGGCGGCTATATGAGGATGTGGACTGATTGAGACAATACATGAAACAGTTGTTGAAACTCAAAATAAAGCACTTCATGCAAAATTTCGGCTAAAACGGATAAGAATTGCGCTCTCAAGAATCTCAAGAAGTCAAGACCCAACATGGGCTTATATGGCAGCTATATCTGGTAATGGAACGATTTCAACCATTCTTAGCAAAATTGTTGAAAGTCATACCAGAAAACTTCATGCAAAGTTTCAGCCAATTCGGATAGGAATTCTGCCCTCTAGGGGCTCAAGAAGTCAAGATCCCAGAACGGTTTATATGACAGCTATATCAAAATATAGACCGATATGGTCCATTTGCAATCCCAACCGACTTACACTAATAAGAAGTATTTGTGCAACATTTCCAGAGCCTAGCCTTACTCCTTCGAAATGGCGAGGGGCTCGTAAGTTGCACTGTGAGGGTGTCGTAAATTGCTGCTATACTAAGAGGATTGCCCATTAAGATTAATTTAAACATTTTAATCTGCTCGCATATGACTACAAGTGTAAACCAACGAAGATCTATATATGTGGGTCATGCTGTCAGCTGATGAATTTTTTTTTCAATTAGAATTTTTTTGTTAAGTATGGTCTAAATCAGTCCACATCCTGATATAGCCACCATATAAACCGATCACCCGATTAGAATTTTTGGGGGGAGAAATTCTTATCCAATATGATTGAATTTAACATATGTCGTTTTGGTATGACTTCCAACAACTGTTCAAAGTATAGTCTAAATCGGTATATAATCTGATATAATTGCCATATAAACCAAACTCCCAGTTCGACTTTTGAGACTTTAGAGGGCGCAATTATTACTCGATTTGCCTGAAATTTTGCAAGTGGTGTTTTTCTATGACTGGCATTTTTCTATTCTAGAAAAATATTTAAAGAACTTGACCAATGCGATGAAGGTGGTGGGTATATAAGATTCAGCCTGGCCGAACTTAGCACTCTTTAACTTGTTCTCAATTTATTTGGATTTTGATAAAATTCTAAATATCAAATGCATTTCAAATAGGCTTTGCGGTTGATTGCGGTGATTGCTGTACATAAAACTCTCATTGCAATTAATGGCTTTTAACGTTAAACATATGGGATCGAACCCTGGTGGGAAAATTTAATAAATTTTCAGTAGTTTTTCAGGCGACATTTGTTAAATGCTACGCCATGAAAATGGTATATTATTTTACTTTAATTGGTAATGAAAGAAAATTTGGTCACTATGCGAATTCAGAGAAGATTTCCAAGTAGATTGATCTCCTGCGCTATTTTCTAATTTCTGACACCCAGTTTCGAACACCGACCACCGTGGCGCAGAGGCTAGCATGTCCGCCGATGAAGCCGAGCGCTTGTGTTCGAATCCAGGCGTAAACATCAGGAAAAATCTTCAGCGATGGTTATTTCCTTAAAAATGCTAGCGATATATGAAAGGTATCCATCCATGTAAAAATTCTCTAACAAGTGATGTCGCTAAGCGGCACGCCGTTTCGACTCAGCACAAAAAAAGAGGCCCTATATCATTTGAATTGGACTGTTTTCTTTGATATGAGAGAAGTATCCCCTGTTCCGTAATGAAATGTTCATGGGAAATTAAATAGTAGTAGTAGTTAAGTTTTGATATAGCTTTCTTTCCTAGAGTTTTTCATTGGAGTTTTGGTCTCATGCTTTTGCGTATCAACTTCGCTTGAGCTTCTTCATTCATTCTGAAAACATGACCTAGCCGAAGCAATAGTTTTACAAACGATGCCAATATTTTCCATCAATGAAGATAAGCCCATAGATACTTTATAAAAGTGCTTAATCTTGGGGACTTTTCACACCAATTGCTAAAAATGTCTATTTTTGTTACAATCAATTTCGCCAAGAACTAAATTAAAAATTTTTTGTTATATTTAATCCGGCTTATTATAATGTACAGAGATACATTTTTATAGTTCCATATTCACACACAATACAACAATAATTGTATTGAAATGTTTTTTTTTATATTCAAGCAAAATTAAAAACGAAAAAATAAAAATTAAAGTACTTTACTGTTTTTAATTTTGGGTACTTTTAATGCTTTTTAATTGAACAGACAGACCATTTGTTATCTATTGGTCTGTCTGTTTCCTATATAACAAAAGGGGGATCACCGCAAATTGATCTTCATCTGCAATTATTTCATAGAGTTATAAATATTTCCTGGTCTTATGACAAAATAAAAACGAAAATGAATTTGACTATAGTCACGATAATGTAAATAAAGAAAAACTGTAAAGCGTCTGAATTTTTTTAAAAACAATTATCTACAATTATTTTGCGTGTTAATTTTCTCTATTGTTGAATACATTTGATGCATATTTTTATTGATCATTTTCCCAGTGAAAAAAAAAAACAAATTTAAAAGGGTGGAATGTATAATATTTTGTGTTTTTAACCACCACCATATAATGGGGGTACAAATATTCCTGATCGTCTCGATGCTCTGAGTCAATCTAGCCATGTCCGTCCATCCGCCTGTCGAAATCACTAAAGCGAACGCGTAAATTTAACCGCTTGAAATTTTGCACAGATGCTTAGTATCGATGTATTGTAGGTCGTTGGGGATTGCAAATGGGTCATATCGGTTCATATTCGGATATAGCTCCCATATAAACCTATCTCCCGATTTGATTTCTTGAGCCCCTGAAAGCCGCAATTTTTGTCCGATTTGGCTGAAATTTTGCATCTGTTATGACTTCCAACAACTGTGCCAAGTACGGTCCAAGTCGGTCTATAACTTGATATATTGTAGCTCCCATATAAAGCGATCTCTCGATTAGACTTCTCAAGCCTCTGGAAGCCACAATTTTTGTCCGATTGTGACTGACTTTCAACGACTGTGATAAGTACGGTTCAAATCGCTCTTTAAGCGGTTATAGCTCCCATATAAACCGATCTCCCGATTTCATTTCTTAAGCCCATGGAAGCCACAATATTAATACAATTTGGCTTAAATTTTGCATATAGTGTTCTGTTATGACTCTCTACAACTGTGCCCAATACGGGTCCAATTCGGTATATAACTAGATAAAGGTCCCATATTTTAGCAAAATCCATAGTGGAAGGTTTCCAAGATTCAGCCCTTAGAACTTAGAATGCTTTTACTTGTTTTGTATTACAAGCATTACTTAATTGAAAAAGGGAAACTTCTACCTTATCCGATTCAAGTTTAGCTCAAGGACACAGATCCTTATTTATCTATGTTTAAATTTGTAAACAACATTACATTAGGAAAAAGCGGTGTTCATACAAATCAACACTGTACGATTCACGTTTTAACTCAATGATACGTGAAGTGCTTTTTACAATATACCTTTAATTATTGACAGCGACAGCTGGTTGTAGGTACCTTATCGACCCTATGGAGTCCTTCACCGGCAAGGGCTGCCGCCTCAGTGTGCAACACATTGCTACAACATACACAAGAACAGCGCACTGCTGAACAGAAAAAGAAATAAAAATCAGTTTCAATCACAAAATTAACAATCCAATTAATTTTTTAATTGCAATGGTTTCACCGTCTTTCAAATGTAAATTCCCAGCGGTCTAAGTGTACATCAAAATGAGTTTTCAATTCATTTGTTCTTTATTTTCCTGTAACGTTATAAAAGGTATATATTTATAAAATTTAAAATGTTATCTTATAAGTAATAAATCTTATAAGTAATAATTATAAATCTTATAAGTAATAAAGAAATATACAGCATGGGTTTTATTTAAACCGTCTGCCAGAAAATTGAGTTGTTATTATACTTTTTAATGATTTTATTTCAAATAATCAGTAGTTAAACTCTTCTATTAGATCTTTTCTATATTTTAGTGCTTCTTTCAGGAATTTGTACAAGTTAAGCCAGCTTAAAATTTCCCCACCATGTTGGAATATCTAACACGTATAATTTTAATTATTGGGCAACAACCCATGAAATGTTCCAAAGGTTCTTGTTCCCCAATGTTACACAGAGAACATCTTTGCTCATCTTCAGTCCTGTGTATATTAGAATTCAACCAAAGAAGATATCTAGCTTTCATTATTAAGATTATTTGTTCTTGGCTGTAATTATCATTGCAGTAAAGTGGGCCAGCCCTGAAGTCAAGGAATTTAAAGATACCCAAAAAGTATTTGCGGAGTTTTTAAAAGAAAGTAAATGCATTTTTAATAAAACTTAGAATGAACTTTAATCAAATATACTTTTTTTACACTTTTTTTCTAAAGCAAGCTAAAAGTAACAGCTGATAACTGACAGAAGAAAGAATGCAATTACAGAGTCACAAGCTGTGAAAAAATTTGTCAACGCCGACTATATGAAAAATCCGCAATTACTTTTTGGGCAACCCAATACAACACACTGCTACAACATTACATATTACACAGTATATTTTGTGCCTTTAGATGTCATTATGGGCTAGAGACAGAAAAAGTCAGTCGAACTCAATAATTTTCTCCACTGTAATCGAATGAATATAGGCGAAAATTGAAAAAAAAACATGTTTTTTATATGCAAATTATGAATTATTTTTGAATGCCATTGTCCCATTGCCCCACTTTCATCAACGAGTTTATTGGGTACTCATTCCAAAAAAACAAAGAAATTATTTTTGGAAATGAGCGATTTAAGACTGAATTATTTGCCAAATGCTAATGTAAATTTCAATTTAAAGTTTGTTTTTACCTGTGAAAAACAAATATGGTACCAGCCTTAACACTTATTTACGGAGTTAAGAATTAATTATTTCTTAAAAACATCAATTTAGTATGTTTTAGTTTTACTTCGATGTTAGTATATCTGCCGGGCCGAACTTTGGATACCCACCACCTCGGGTATATACGTAAACCACCTTTTGTCAAAATCCGGTGAAAAATGAATACCTTATGCCCCATAGCTGCTATATAACGAAATATTGATCTTTTTAGTAGCTATATCGAAAAATTAACTGATCTGAACCATATACGACACGTCGAAAAGCCTAACATAAGTCACTCTGTCAAATTTCAGTGAAATCGGACAATAAATGCGCCTTTTATGGGGCCAAGGCTTTAAATCGAGATATCGGTCTATATGGCAACTATATCCAAATCTGGACTGATTTGGGCCAAGTTGCAGAAAAATGTCGAAGAGCCTAACACAACTCACTGTCCTAAATTTCGGCGACATCGGACAATAAATGCGCCTTTTATGGGTCCAAAGCCTTAAATCGAGAGATCGGTCTATATCGCAGCTATATCGAAATCTGGACCGATCTGGGCCAAATTGCAGAAGCATGTCGAATGGCTTAACACAACGCACTGTCCCAAATTTCTGCAAATCGGATAATAAATGGCCCCAAAACCTTAAATGGAGAGATCAGTCTATATGGCAACTATATCCAAATCTAGACCGATCTGAGTCAAATTGAAGAAGAATGTCGAAGGGTTCAAAACAACTCACTGTCCCAAATTTCGGCGACATCGGACAATAAAATTGCCTTTTATGGGCCCAAAACCTTAAATCGAGAGATCGGTCAATATGGCAGCTATATACAAATCTGGACCGATCTGGGCCAATTTGAAGAAGAATGTTGAAGGGCCTAACACAACGCACTGTCCCAAATTTCTGCAAATCGGATAATAAATGTGGCTTTTATGGGCCTAAGACCCTAAATCGGCGGATCGGTCTATATGGGGGCTATATCAAGGTATAGTCCGATACAGCCCATCTTCGAACTTCAGTTTCAGCTCAATATCTCCATTTTTAAAGACTGAAGCGTGATTTCAACACATAGACGGACGGACATGGCTAGGTCGTCTTAGATTTTTACGCTGATCAAGAATATATATACTTTATAGGGTCGAAAATGGATATTTCGATGTGTTGCAAACGGAATGAAAAAATAATGTACCCCCATCCTAAGGTGGTGGGTATAATAAAATAATATAAAAAGTTTTCATTTTATGTCCAAAACTATTTAATTTTTTCTATACACTGTACTGTGCCTCCTTTCTTAATTTGCCATACATTTTTGTAATCGAATACGTAAACAAAAATATTACACTGGAATAATTATTTTCGCCGGTCATTATTATTGATTAAAAAAAACACATACAACAACAATCAGGTGTTGTGGCATACATCTTGTGAAGTTGTTTGGCCATTTTCAAGACCTTTGTTTTGGTACGAAATCAGGTTTACCTTGAAGGCACACTTCAGAAGATGTTGAAATGACTAACTTTGGCAAATGAAGAATTCTGTCAACAATTTGGAAAACTTGGTAATGAAGTCTTTGGTCATTGTTATTTACTTTACGAAATATAAGAAAATTAAGTAACGAAAACAAAAAATGTATTACAAAACTAAATAACTCAATAGAATATGAATTTTCTTAAAGGATTTCTTGCAAAAAAAATCTGAGCAAAAAGCCATTAGATAATATTTAGCGATGAAGATAACAAAGTACACTTACAATTTAGGTATGAAAATTCAACCTACCACAAATGCAACGCTGATTTTGTTAGCTTATGTGAAATTGGATCATAGTTGCACCGTCTGCAGGGTAGCTGGCACAAAGTATTACCAATTTAAAGATCACATTTTTTTGTGAGAAACATTTCCCAACTGAGCAATTCGTAAACTCACAAAATGATCGTGTTTACTTAACCGAGTGCACGTATGAGAATTCGTCTCATTTTGTGTCATTTACCCCATATTGTTGTATGCCGGCAACGACGCCAGACTCAACCAGAAATTACTTGCTCTATTTTCGGACATGTCTTTCTTGTGGATGATGAAATATCGAATATATTTGAATTATACATTTCAAAAAAGACTTCGATCTTCGATATTGAAGAACTTCTTAAACTATTTCCTCGCATATCTTAAACGATGTATAATTTGTTTATGTTCTGTTTATATTGAGTACAAAACTATTTATTTTACTTTTTATCATTGTTATTTCTCTTATTTATATTAACTGAATGAACCCTCCTCCGAATATTTAATTATTTTCTACATTTCCTTAAGTAGAGCTCATCCATTTTGAATCGAAATGCTCGACATACCAAATTCAAATATGTATTTTTTTAAGAAAAAGTACCATTCCTTCTGGAGGCAACCAAATATTTTGACAGCTGTTTTGCTATTCTTAATAGCGCGTATGTAAATTATCTAAACAAAAGAATATGACGCTAAGAGGCAATCCCTATAAAAAAAAATATTATTTGCACAAAAACATCGAAAAAAGAAGCAAACGCTAAGCTGAGGCTTCACAATCGTTATGAAGGTAGCTTAGTATTAGTTCAATTTGGTTGTGTCATTTAACACCTACTAGGCGTCATCTTGTCATTGCATATTTTTCGTTATTAATGGTGACTTGGAAAAGTCGGGGAATCACTAGATGGGCCTTCCGTACATATTCATAATGCAAACGTTCATTTAGTGATCATGTTCGAAGTACTCATTAAACGGAAACTTTATTAATTGTATAGAGTAAGCCACAAAAAGTTAAGCAATCTCTAAACGACATGTTGGGTCGATATTAAGGGAGAATTTTAAAGCATAAATAAAATTATGTATAGTACAAAAATACATCACTCTTATATGCTAATAACACATACACGAAGGAATGTATAAACTTCTAAAAGTTCTATTACATGGCATGTAAATTTTTTGAAATAAGAAGTATTAAGTTCTTTTTACGAAATGATTTCAATATATTAATAGCAACAGTGTCAAATTTCGTAGATTTTAAATGTACAAGTATATTATTGGGTTGCCCAAAAAGTAATTGCGGATTTTTTAAAAGAAAGTAAATGCATTTTTAATAAAACTTAGAATGAACTTTAATCAAATATATAATTGCCATTTTGTTCGATAACCTTTTGCCATCTTCCCGGCAAATTTAGTATTCCACGCTCATAGAACTTCTGGCCTTTATCTGCAAAAAACTGAACCATGTGCGATTTTATAGCCTCATCATTGCCGAAAGTTCTACCATTAAAGGAGTTCTGCAAAGATCGAAATAAATGGTAGTGGATATCAGCCTTTGAAGTGGTTTGAGCTGGTTCACCATGCTTGGACCATGATCGTTTTCGACTAACGTTGTTGTAGACAATCGATTTTTCATCTCCAGTTATGATTCGTTTTAAAAACGGATCGAATTCATTGCGTTTAAGGTGCATATCACAAGCGTTGATTCGGTTTGTAAAATGAATTTCTTTCAATACATGTGGTACCCATATTAAAATTGACGCCAAACAAACAAATGTAAACAAAATTTCGCGCTCTTTTTTTCTAAAGCAAGCTAAAAGTAACAGCTGATAACTGACAGAAGAAAGAATGCAATTACAGCGTCACAAGCCGTTGAAAAAATTTGTCAACGCCGACTATATTACTACTATATTACCGACAATTACTTTTTAGGCAACCCAATAATTCCATTGAACAACCAATCAGCTACAATATTTACAGAAATTGTTAAGAAATGTTGTCTTTTTATTTTGTGTTGTAATTTTTTTTTGGGTAGTGATATTCTGGATAATGAGAGGCACTGCATCTTGGACCTGGACCAATCCCTGTTAAAAGAGGGACCTGAGAAGTTCGGGCCGCTTTCAGCCTAAAGCCACCTCTCCGGGAAGACAAACTCCAATTCGCCATTGAAGAAAGATCCGCCCGCTACACAATCCGTCGCAATGCCACGTCGTCGTCCCACGCCATCCGCATTCCGTAGAACAAACGAATGCCCGAAATCCGAAGAGTGCCATGTAACTGACTACATCAGTCGGAAGGTAGACCTCAACGACACGCCCTCCGCGTGCAAGTGCAAAAGTCTCCGAGTATCGCATTTAGTTTTGCGCTGCCTCCCCGCCTCCGATACCGCAATACCCTGTACTTTCTCCACCATGCCGATTTGACTCACCCTTTCCACGATCAGGTGCCACACCAAGCGCTTATAGGCCCTGGTCTATCTTCCTAACTCCTGTCTATTGAGTTGCGCCATGAATATAGCGCGCTCAGACTCCGTTTAACTCTCTCCTCAACGTACATTCTCCCGTTCTATTTATGGTCAAGAATAACGCCCAGGCAGATCTCCATTAAGGACCAGTCCCCTGGTCGTCGTCTTCTTCTGATGAACTACATCCGCTCTGTCTTTCTGAGCTTTACGTCAAGCCCATTTGCGCTTGCCCATCTATACAGTTGTCTCACCATACTCTGAAGGGAATTTGTGATAGTACTGACCTACCACGCCTGAGTTTGACGTTTGTGACTCATACATGGAACGTATGACGGTATCAGTCAATGCATTAACAGTGCCTTTCATGATACATGGGGACACTTTGACATCCTTATTTTCTCCTGGGGAATGAAGATGAGGCTTGGCGGCATGTTATAAGCGGTGCGAATGATTAGATATCAGTGAGGCTAAAGGCTCTGGCGTCGAACTATGTAAAGTAGAAGATGCATAGAGCTTCTTTGAACCATGGAAAGGGCGGAGCCGAAACTTATATACCCTCGACCATGGATCGCATGTGTAAAGTTCTTTGCCTGGTATTTATTTAAAAGCAAAAAGAGGATAATGGAACAGCATTTGCTATGCTGTTGGTGCTATACTAGGTTAAGAACCTATTCGGACCATTAATGGTTTTGATATTGAAGACAATACTGGAAGTGATTATGCAAAAATATTTGGCACATACGCACAACATTTCAGACACATAATCGGGAGATGGGGTTATATTTCTTTAGGTGCAATGGGTGGCGGTCTTTTCCAAGCATTACATTCAACTTTGTATTGTTGTTGCTGTAGCAGTTTATTGTGTTCTATCTTTCGTCTGCTTGATTACTGTACTTGATTACTAGTACTGCCAAACATACAGCAGCTTCTGTTTCTAAATCCATGTAATTGTTTTATCTTTTAAATATTCTTCAAACAAATTCGAGTTAAAAAATGCCAATTCGTTTTAAGTTTGATTGACATTCGTATGATAACAATGATGTCAATATACAACTGTTTACTACCAAAACAACGCTTTAAACGCCAAATAAAAAGTTTAATTACAATTGAACAAATTAGCAACACTGTTGCAAACATTGTGAGATTTCACAAATTTTATTGATGTTTAGAAACATTTTCCGCAAAATCGGAGTCAGTACTAGGCTTAAGCCACAAAAAGTTGAGCAATCTCTAAATGACATGTTGTGTCGATATTAAAGGGGATGTTTAAAGCATAAATAAAATTATATGTAGGAAAAAATACATCACTCTTTCCATATATGCTAATATTACATACACAAACGAATCTATAAACTTCTAAGTAATAGTTTGAAAATGCTTTAACAGGTAGGGAAAAGTCAAATTATGTGTCGTTTATATTTGGGAATGCAAAAACTTTTTTGTTATTTCATTAGCATTTGATTTTCAAAGCCTATACATTTTTTTGCCTATGCCAAAACTTAAGTGGTTGTTGGTTGTTTTTTCCATTTAATTTTATCAAAAATTTAGAATACATCAAATGTAGTAAATGCGCTACTTTATTCCGCTTTAAAACGAAAATGTATTTTTCCACCGCAATATACATTAGGGTGGGTAATTTTTTGTTTTTTGCAACAATGCGTTATCGAACTCATCTGGGCTTAGAATATAAATTAGATACGGACGAAAACAAATTTTACTGTTTAAAACCGAAAGCTCCATTTTGTTTTAGAATCATGATTGCTTGGGCAATAAATGACCCACCCTAATGTACATACACTTATATATGAACGTTCAAATGTGTGTAATGTACACTCGTATAAACAACCAGAAGTAACAAAAGATGCGTATTGAATATAGGTAAAGATATCATTTTTTGTTTTGAGAAAACAATTGTTTTGAAGGCCATTCCACATTGACTTGACAATGGCAGTGCCCGACATGCGCGTGTAATTTGTAATTGATATCTGATAACAAATTATGTGCCTTTTATAAATGTAAGGAAAATGCAAAAAAAAAATACTAACTTAAATGTTTGTAGATTTTGCGACTTTGAGCTCCAAACAGTGTTGTGTTAATCGTTGTAACGAGAAGCTTAGCTGCGTGCTACCGGGCGCGTCAACAGGTTGCGGATAGTAGAGTGCTTCATACGGAGTACCTGCAACCACAGTCGCGGACAATCGGCGATATCGAGTGAAGAGTCTCAGTGAGAAACCGGACGGCACCGGTTCTTGCATAATTACTGAGGGTCTATGATACTCGATATGACAAGGCGAATTTTTGGTGCCCTATATAACCATCGTGTTCCCGTGGCGATCCCGGAACGAGCTTGCCCATCTATGGAGCTTGACGAGGATCGGCATCTCCTAATACAGACATGTGGCGACAACAGACATGTCCGTAAAATGTTATAGTTTTTTGATTTCCATTTTTGCTAAAAAATTCTCGCTCGAAAGCAAAATATCAAGTGACCGGTTTTGAAATATGCTTCGCATTGTTGACAACTATTTCGATTTAGATGAACCGAGTTTGTATGGGAATGCTTACGTTTTTCTTCGGCTTGTCATTCGATAAATTCTTTGTTTAAAACGAGATATACCAACCCAAATCATTTTTTTCGTTTACAGGCCGAGCGTTCGACGTCGACAAACGGGCTATTAAATTTTAAGAACAAACGGAAGTAATGTTGTTATATAAATTCTGTACATGTGGCAACTACATTGAGCATACCGTTATAAAATGTGCTATGGGACGTTTACATTGATCTTTTTGGTTATTTTTTGGTAAACATTTTATCGATTAATTTTAGAGAGATTATATTTAAGTCTTAGGTGGCTTAAGCCACCGTAGCGCAGAGGTTAGCATGTCCGCCTATGACGCTAAACGCCGAATCGAATCCTGGCGAGACCATCAGAAAAAATTTTCAGTGGTGGTTTTCCCCTCCTAATGCTGGCAACATTTGTGAAGTACTATGCCATGTAAAACTTCTCTCCAAAGAGGTGTTGCACTGCGGCACGCTGTTCGGACTCGGCTATAAAAAGGAGCTTAAACTTGAATCGCACTGCACTCATTGATATGTGAGAAGTTTGCCCCTGTTCCTTAGTGGAATGTTCATGGGCAAAATTTGCATTTGCATTTCCCCAACTTCTACTTTGGACAAGTGTAGACATTTTCACAATAATAGAAGCAAAAAACCCTATCATTATTTTATAATATCTGTTTAAACCGGTAGCTAATATTTTCCAGTGTAGGAACACTTTTACTCCAAAATCATTAACACCATAAATAACCAAAACATTTCTTTGAAAGTATGAAACGGCAAGCTCTGTGGGATATTTGCATGTTAATCTGTGATGGTCTAATAAACAGATAAACAAACTAAAATGGAAAAACAAATTTATGAATAACAATTTCAGTTTAAGTGTCACAATCTATTGTAGCAAAAACATATGAGCTAAAAAACAGTCAAAATACGTGAACAACAAGCTTTGGGAAAAGCTGTGTTTATCTTCAATTGTCTTAGCAAAGCACAAAAACAATTAAAAAATCACAACAGTTTCATTTTTTAGGTTCGCTTTTAAGATTATTATTACTATTATAGAGTGAGTATTGATAAATTTCTGAGTATCACCTGATCACCTTTGTGAGCATCACCATCACCTGATCTTAATTGTAATGGCTGTATATTTCCGTATTTAGACATATAAAGCTAAAACCTGGTACAGTCTAGTGAAACGCACTTAAAAAATTCGGCCTAGTGCTCAAAAATGGTCTGACATAGACAATTTGTAGAACATTGTTATAAAACATTTGCGACGGACTAATGCCTATGGGGGAATCGAAACCAACACTACGGCATTGGTAAGTTGAGCTCGCACCAACTCAGGTACCAAGTCGCGTAAGTGTACATTAAATATTCCGATACGAAAGTTCGAAACAGAACTGACTGTGCATTATAGAATGCGATACTGCATCACTAAGGGTGATACAAACTGAAGCACTAAAAGTAACTCGAACCTCAAAGCCTCTGGATTTAGTGGCTACGAAATGTGTTGCCATATCTTCCTCTAATATGGCTACGGTACGGTGTCATCGTTGATTTGATAGGCAATTTAAGCAAACTAGTATGCTAGATTAGACCTACATATTTTAAGACAAACATAAGGACAAAGGGGACAGAAATAACAGTGCAATTTAATTTCTAAAAATTTGACATCAAATGGCAAGCTTATAGGTGTCGTTAATTATTATATTTTCTTTAAAGCAAGCAGCAAAATGCAAATTTTGCCCATAAACATTCCACTAAGGAACAGTCCGATTCAAGTTCAAGCTCAATGAAAAGGGCCTCCTTTTTATAGCCGAGTCCGAACGACGTGCCGCAGTGCGACACCTCTTTGGAGAGAATGGCATAGTACCTCACAAATGTTACCAGCATTAGGAGGGGAAAACCAGTGCTGAAAATTTTTTCTGATGGTCTCGCCAGGATTCGAACCCAGGCGTTCAGCATCATAGGCAGACTTGCTAACCTCTGCGCTACGGTGGCCTCCGCAAGCAGCAAAAAGAAAGAAAAGAAAGAAAATAAAGATACGCATATTGCAAGCTAAGACTGCCAAAAACCTTCCCGGGTAAGGAAATAATTGATATTTAGAAAATGCAAGTAACGCAAACAGCATGCCTTTCAGGGCAGGTGCGATCTATAAAGAATGCACACCCTCCACCATAGGATGAAGGTATACTAATTTCGTCATTCTGCATGTGACACCTCGAAATATGCACCATAAAGTATATATATTCTTGATCGTTATGACATTTTAAGTCGATTTAGCCATGTCCTCCCGTCTGTCTGTCGAAAGCACGCTAACTTTCGAAGGAGTAAAGCTAGTCGCTAGAAATTTTGCACAAATACTTTTTATTAGTGTAGGTCGGTTGGGATTGTAAATGGGACAAATCGGTCCATGTTTTGATATAGCTGCCATATAAACCGATCTTGGGTCTTGACTTCTTGAGCCTCTAGAGGGCGCAATTCTCATCCGATTTGACTTGAATTTTGTACGTTGTGTTTTGGTATCACTTCCAACAACTGCGCTAAGTATGGTTCAACTCGGTCCATGTTTTAATATAGCTGTCATATAAACCGATCTTGGGCCTTGACTTCTTAAACCGCTAGAGGGCGCAATTTTCATCCGATTTGACTGAAATTTTGCACGTAGTGTTTTGATATCACTTCCAACAACTGTGCTAAGTATGATTCAAATATGTTAATAATCTGGTATAGCTGTCATATAAACCGATCTGGGATCTTGACATCTTGAGTCAATAGAGGGAGCAATTCTCATCCGATTTGGCTAAAATTTTGCATGAAGTGTTTGTTATGACTTCCAATGACTGTGCTAAGTATGGCGCAAATTGGTAAATAACCTGATATAGCTACCATATAAACCGATCTGGGATCTTGACTTCTTGAGCCTCTAGAGGGCACAATTGTCATCCGATTTGGCAGACATTTTGTACAACGGCTTCTCTTATGACTTTCAACACACGTATCTAATATGGTCTGAATCGATCAATAGCTTGATACAGCTCCCATATAAACCTATCTCCCGATTTTGCTTTTTGAGCCCCTACAAGGCGCAATTCTTATCCGAAGGAACTGAAATATTACACAATGACTTCTACAATGTTCGGCATTCATTTATGGCCCGAATGGGAGTATAACTTGATATAGCATAACAGTTCTTATTCAATATTCTTTGTTTGTCTAAAAAGAGACAGAACTGGTACATATCGAATACTACTTTTCGCAATGAAAAACCGGTAGAAGACGGAACATGTTCTATTTATTCGAAGATCTACTTAGACCTATTTGACGATTCAAATCTGTTTGAATTCGTATTTAATTTCCACAATAAAATCTGGTGCGGATATTAATACCCCATGCCACGATGGACACACACTTAACCCATTAACTTAGGTGGGGACACAATACCAGACATGAACCAACTTAGGGGAGTGGTATTGAAAACAATTATGGATTTTGTAAGTAGCACGGAATTTTTTTTAAATATTTAAATTTTACAACAACAAAAATAATTTCCTTTATATTTTATAACCATTTAGCGAAGAAAAGTTAATTTTAATGACTTTAACATAAAATAGCAAATGCAAATTTTGCTCATTAACATTCCACTAAGGAACCGGGACAAACTCCTCACATATCAATGAGTGCAGTCCGATTCAAGTTTAAGCTCAATGATAAGGGGCCTCCTTTTTATAGCCGAGTCCGAACGGCGTACCGCAGTGCGACACCTCTTTGGAGAGAAGTTTTACATGACATAGTACATAGGAGGGGAAAACCACCAATGAAAAATTTTTTTGATGGTTTCGTCAGGATTCGAACCCAGGAGTTCAGCGTCATAGGCGGTCATGCTAACCTCTAGTAGGCGTATAAATTTATTTTTATACCCTGCACTATAGGATGGTGGTATACTAACGTAGCTGTTTCGTTTGTCACTCCTCGAAATTTTGATCTAAACCCCATTAAGTATTTATATTCTTGATTGTCTTGACATTTTAAGTCGATCCGGCCATGTCTACCTGTCTGTCTGTGGAAAGCATGCTAACATTCGAAGGAACAAAGCTATGCGCTTGAAAATTTGCACAAATTAGTGTAGTGTAGGTCGGTTAGGATTATAAATGGGCCATGTCGGTCCATATAAAGATAGTTCCCTTCCCTTATGAACCGATCTCCATATTTTACTTCTTGAGCCTCTAGAGCGTGTAATTCTTATCTGATTTTGCAGATATTTTCACAACGATTTCTCCTATGACACCCAACATACGTGCTAAGTAGTCCGAATTGGCCGAAAACCTGATATAGCTCCCATATAAACCAATTTTTATACGATTTGGCTGAAATTTTGTACTAGATTTTACTTGTACTAGATTTTATTTGAGAATCTAGAGCGCTTAATTCTAATCCGATTTTTCTGAAATTTTCACAAGACTTCTCCTATGACACCCAACCTACGTGCAAAGAGTGCGAATAGGTCTATAACCTGATATAGCTCCCATATAAAATGATCTCCCGATTTTACTTCTTGACCCTCTAGATTGCGTAATTCTTATCCAATTCGGCGGAAATTTTGCACAGTGACTTCTTCTATGCCTTCTAACATAAGGCAAATGCAATAAGGCACTTAAATGGTTTTCAGAAATCTCACTTCAAAGAATTTTGAGAAAAATTTTTGTTTGATTTTTCGAGCTTTAAAAAATTGCCGACTTTCGACAAGCCAGTTTTACCCCAAAACATGACCTTATATGATGTCAAATATTTTTTTAATTTGTTTCATTCATCCACTTTACGTCAATCTAAATTTCATTAGGATACCTTTTTCCTACTCGAGCTAGAATTTTTCAATTCGGCTTAAAGGGATTAAGCCAGTTATCGGCTTTTGGTGTGCTCTAAATAATGAATAGTACCACGAAAACAATCTAAGTCAGATATTCCTTGCTGCTAAAAAATTCCCTAATGGTTCTCCATTCTACGCCACTAAGTCGGCAAGTCTGGTGTTGTGTTCCCACCTAAGTGCCGCCGTCTGTTAGCCGCGAAAGCCGTATAACGGGGGATTTTTTTTTAAATAAAAATTGTATTGAAGGCTTTAAAAGTATGGCTAAATAATGAATAGTACCACGAAAACAATCTAAGTCAGATATTCCTTGCTGCTAAAAAATTCCCTAATGGTTCTCCATTCTACGCCACTAAGTCGGCAAGTCTGGTGTTGTGTTCCCACCGCCGTCTGTTAGCCGCGAAAGCCGTATAACGGGGGATTTTTTTTTAAATAAAAATTGTATTGAAGGCTTTAAAAGTATGGCTAACTGAAAAATATGTTTCATCTAGAGTATCTTTTTAATAAAATTCCTTTTAACTTACTTAATTTTAATTAAACTCGGAATATAGAAGTACCATACTTAGTCTGGGAATTTTTAATAGTGTTGTTGAAACTTCAGCCACTTTAAAATTAGCAAAACTAAAAAGGAGACATAAGCGACTGCTCATTTATTAAGAAAACATTAAGACGATGGTTTAATATTTGCTCGATAAGTGAAATCAAACAGTAAATTCCAGGAAAGTCATATTCTAAAAGAAATTGAAGTTGATTACACAGATAAAACGACTTTGAATGCATATTGGCTGTAACTCGCAGTAAAATTACTTGAAATACTCCTGACTATTGTTACAACTTTTTTTTTTATATTAACACATTCTGAATGTACATGGTACTGATATGATGGCTGTTCATAGAGCGATACCATTGCTATCATAACTTATCGTCAAGTCCAATGTTATACCACAAGTACACGAGAGTATCAATGTAAACATGCTTATGGTGTAAATTATACCATTTTTTATCGCATCACCATTTCCTCTAGCCCTAGTATTTTGAAGAGAAAACGGGGAAGATAAACATATTACTCATGGTCATGTTTTTGTTTTGGTTTTTTTTTCATACCGACCGGGTTTTTACCAGTTGTAAATTATTTATTTTGCTTTCTTTTTCCCATTTTAGATAAGCCCACCAAGAGAATGTCATCAAATGACGGATATAATCGCAATGAGGAGCAAACTAATGGAAAAGGAAATACTGATTCAATATTTGCCTCAGCCGATGATGTACCATCCCACAGAATGCCTTCCACATCAATGCAGCCACAGCCAGCACACATGATAGCAAATGAGGCCACCCATTTGAAGGGTGATTCGAAGCAGGCTTATTTCAGCGATGAGAAAGTTCTAATTCCACAAACAGAAAAGGTAAGATTATAGGATTTTTATATCGCATCGACCCCCCGATTAGACTTTTTGCACCCCAGGAAATCATAATCTATACCCAATTGCATTCTTTAGTATAAAAAATCCCCTTTAAACTGAATTTTTTGTGCTTTGTTCTTAAGGAACATTCAAGTTGTTGACTTTTTTATCGACCCCATTGTTATTCCCAGAGTTATTTTTTTTGTCTTTCAACTGCCAAATGCGCTATATGAAGGGGATTTTTTTCTCTCAAATCAACTAACATCATGAAAATTCATTTTTTTATTTTCTTTTTTACCACCTTAATTATTTACCTATTGTGTATTGTATTAATGTTTGCCCATATTTTTTCAGCTTGGCTTTAGTTGGCGCAAACTTTGGGCGTTCACCGGTCCAGGGTTCCTGATGTCAATCGCTTACCTCGATCCGGGCAACATTGAATCTGATCTCCAAAGTGGTGCCGCAGCTAAATACCAAATTCTATGGGTTCTATTGTGGGCGACCGTGTTGGGTTTGCTGATGCAACGCTTGGCTGCAAGGTAAATTCTCATTCTCATGTGAAACAAGTAAATGGGAAAGACAATATGATGAAAGTAATTAACATAAAATTTATTTTTTTACCTTTTTCTATTAGATTGGGTGTTGTAACTGGTCTTCATTTGGCCGAGATGTGTTTTCGGCAATACAAAAAGATACCACGTTTTATTTTATGGATTATGATTGAAATAGCGATTATCGGCTCGGATATGCAAGAAGTCATAGGCACCGCAATAGCCATTTATCTATTGTCAAATAAAGTGTATGTATTGACTTAGTCCCCACTTTTGTTTTTTTTGGATAAATGACCGATTATATTGCACATTTTGTTTTGGCATTTTCAGAATACCATTGTGGGGCGGGACGCTGATAACCATTATCGACACATTCACGTTTTTGTTCTTAGACAAATATGGTCTACGTAAGCTAGAGTTTTTATTTGGGCTTCTTATCACCATAATGGCTGTGACATTCGGTTACGAGGTATGTATTATAGTACATTTTTTTTTTGTTTATTTTAGCACAGTGATTCCCAACATCAGGAGAGAATCATTAAAAAGGGCAGCAAGTGAAAAATGTTTGAGGGGTCATAGAAAGGAACAAGTTAGAGCGTGCTAATCTCATATACCCTCCACCATGGATCACATTTGTGGAGTTCTTTGCGCGGTATCTCTTTTAGAAAAACAAAGAATAATGCATATAGTCCGATTCGGACTATTAATGAATTGTATGCTGAACATTGTACAAGTCATTGTGTAATCTTCAGTTCATTCGAATAAGAATTGAGCCTTGTAGGGGCTAAAGAAGCAAAATCTGGGGATCGGTTTATATGGGAGCTGTATCAAGATATAGATCGATTCAGACCATATTGAACACATATGTTGAAGGTCTGGGAGAAGCCGTTGTACAAAATTTCTTCCAAATCGGATAAAAATTGCGCCCTCTAGAGGCTCAAGAAGTCAAGATCCCAGATTGGTTTATATGGCAGCTATATCAGGCTATGTATCGATTTGCGCCATACTGAGCACAGTTTTTGGAAGTCATATCGAAACACCTCATGTAAAATTTTAGCTAAATCGGATGAGAATTGCGTCCTCTATCGGCTCAAGAAGCCAAGATCCAAGATCGGTTTATATGGTACCTATACCAGGTTATGAACCTATTTTGAACATACTTCGCACAAATATTGGAAGTAATACCAAAACACCACGTGCAAAATTACAGCCAAATCGAATAAGAGTAGCGCCTTCCAAAAGCTCAAGTAGTCAAGACCCCATATCGATTTATATGGCAGCTATATCAGGTTATGAAACGATTTAAACCATACAGAACACAGTACAGTGATATCAAAACACTAAATGCAAAATTTCAGTCAAATCGGACGAAAATTGCGCCCTCTATAGGCTCAAGAAGTCAAGACTCATGATCAGTTTATATGGCAGCTATATCAAAACATGGACCGATCCCAACCGACCTACACTAATAAGAAGTATTTGCACAAAATTTCAAGCACCTAGCTTTACTCCTTATAAAGTTAGCGTGCTTTTGACAGACAGACGGACGGACATGGCTAGTTCGACATAAAATGTCACGACGATCAAGAATATATATACTTTATGGGGTCTTAGACGCATATTTCGAGGTGTTACAAACAGAATGACGAAATTAAACGATAAAATGGTTTTCCGTAGGGGTTTTTTTTAAAGTTAGATTTTCAAAATTTTGATTAAATAAGTCAAATATTTCTTTAAGAATGTAGCTCTAAATGAAATGCCTCAAATATGAGATTAATCATGGAATACCACTTCATTCATATGACTAAAGTTGTTGTTGAAGCCACAGATTTGCGAAGGGGCGGCAAACCTTGGCTAGATTCGATTTCGGTACATAAATCCCACGGTAGTCGGGATCATGTGACTATTTCAGCTAGACTTGTACTTAGCCCATTCAGTCGACCCAAAAGCATTTTTGATTGAGTGATCCTCTTCAGCTGTAAGGGTGAATTTAGCTCTTTTTGAAATGCCTCACATATGAGGTTAGGCATGTAAATCGTATCACTACTGTTGTTGGTGTAGGCTCATTTATTAATTAATTCATTAATTTCATGTTTCAAGCCCTAATTGCCTCTGCTTGCTTGGTGTAACATTTATTTTTAAAGGCTCCAGACAGCAACCTCTTAATATCGCCTAAATATGTTTTTTTTTTAACTTTTTGAAGAAATAAGACAACATTCAAGGAATGAGGCCATTATTTAATTTGAACGTTTTCAGGCTAAGGCTGTTTAAATTCCATATGATTTGGCAAACTCTGCCTTTAAGGTGAATTTACCGTGTGTTCAATGCTACGGACACCCAATTTTTCCAATATCAATTTCAAGTCCACAATTTTATTTATGATTTGTTGTTCTTGATAGGTGTCGTTGACGAGTTTATGATCTCCGTGTCAAATGTTGATAACTATTTTTTGGTTGCTCATGGTCTAATTATTAAAATTGTTTTGGTACTTGCAATAGGATACGTGGCTTGTATTAGAAGAACGAATAGAGTGTAGTTCATGCTATCGATTTTAAATTAAAATTAAAATTCTCGTCTCTTCTTTCTTATTTTAAAATTTAAAACTTGGGTCTTTCGCAGATGTGGACTTCGGTATGGAAGCTTTTTTTCTGAAAGGTATATAATTGGGAATGTGCAGAAGCGACTCATCAAAACTCGTTCAAACTACAAAGCAACTTACCAAATATATGATCAAGTATACCCTGACAATGCCAACTAGTGAATGGTAGCTTATTTGAAAATGCAACCACCCTAAAGGTATTGGCAGCCTCAAAAGTAGATCGAAACTTTGTGTTAATAGCACACCCTTCAACGCAAAACTTAAAAAAGAAAAAAATAATCTAAAGTTGTTAACTCCGGAAACGTATAAAAGGTCATGATTTGCCTGAAAGAACTATGAAAAGATGCCTTGAAAAAGATATAAGTTTGGCAGTGCTTTCGACTTCAAATCGATCATGTTGTGATTTACAATAGGAATTTCTACTGTGTGTTGGACGTACAATCGATGTGAGACGCCATTATCACCACCTTTGTGGGGGCAAATTTTCGTCAAGAATCCTTGAGAGAAGCGTACAATCTCTAGACACCCTAAATCGCAACGGTATATTCCCCCTAACATGAGTAATGAAAACATTGCTTGTCCCATTAATACAGTTTTACAATAGTAAACTATTGTCGTCTGTCTGTCGAAAGCACGCCAACTTTCGAAGGAGTAAAGTTAGGCGCTTGAAATTTTGCACAATTTCTTTTTATTAGTGTAGGTCGGTTGGGATTGTACATGTGTTGTACACTGAGGGGGCAGCCCTTGCCGATGAAGGACTTCATCGGGTCAATCCGGTACGTACAACCGGCTGCCATGGGATTGATATGTTTTAATATAGCTGCCATATAAACCGATTTTGGGTCTTGACTTCTTGAGCCTCTAGAGAGCGTAATTCTCGTCCGATCTGACTGAAATTTTGCACGTGGTGTTTTGGTATCACTTCCAACAACTGTGCTAAGTATTGGCAAAATACCCTGATATAGCTGCCATATAAACCGATCATGGATCTTGACTTCTTCAGCATTTAGAGGGTGAAATTTTTATCCGATTTGTCTGTAATTTTGCACGAGGTATTCTGTTATGACTTTTAACAACTGTGCTAAGTATGGAACATAACCTGGTATAGCTGCTAAATAAACCGATCTTGAATCTTGACTTTTTGAGACGCTAGAGGGCCCAGCTCTCATCCGATTTGTCTGAAATTTTGCATGAGGTGTTTTGTTATATTTTCCAAGAACTGTGCTAAGTATGGCGCAAATCGGTACGTAACCTGATAAAGCCATATAAAACGATCATGGGTCTTGACTTCTTCAGCTTTTAGAGGGCGCAATTCTTATCGAATTTGGCTGTAATTTGGTACGTGGTGTTTCGGTATCACTTTCAACAACTGCGCCAAGTATGCTTCAAATCGGTTCATAACCTGACATAGCTGCCATATAAACCGATCATGGTTCTTGACTTCTTCAGCTTTTAGAGGGCGCAATACTTATCCGATTTGGCTGTAATTTGGTACGTGGTGTTTCGGTATCACTTCCAACAACTGTGCTAAGTATGATTCAAATCGGTTTATAACCTGGTATAGCTGCCATATAAACCAATCTGGGATCTTGACTTCTTGAGCCTCTAGAGGGCGCAATTTTCATCAGATCTGGCAGAAACTTTGTCCAATATGGTTGAATCGATCTATTGCTTGTTTTAGGTTCTCGTCATGACTCGAACTCTGGCGTTCTGTGTCAAAGGAGGACGTGCAGCCTTCTAAAGCAAAACTGAACAGAACATAGAACATCAGACTGAAGTCTTTGATACAGGCACTTCCTTCTGATGGTAGACTGATAACACGTACAGAGTGTATGCTGCGGATATGAAGATAATATTTTTCTAAATTGTTGGTATCCTGATAGAAGCGGTGACGACGATACCTCCGAATCAATAGCTGATGACGAACAGAATGCTTACCGCCTATCCAGATTGAAGTAAGAGCAGCATAAACCCGTTGGGTTGCCACCTAAGTTACTTAACAGGATGTGACAATATGGCTTTAGACCTAGTAAAGCAGTTATCGGCAACCCTTAAGGTGTAGTTACATACCTATTATTCGCACGCATTAAAAATGCAACTCTGTAAACAAATCTTATGGCTGGTACTATGTTCGTTTCCTTTTTTTAGATAATAGATATTGAAGCAAAAAAATTAATCATCATTAATCATTAATTATGAAAAAATCTTCATAATGTATTATGTTTTCATTGAGATTTTTGTAGTGTTTGAAAAAAGTAACGGTGAAAAAATGTGCTTTCAACTGTGAAAAACGAATAAAGTACCAACCTTTAGATGATTGAAATCGAGTGTCATTCTGTGTTGCCGTATGTGAAGTAGCGTTTTTAGGCATCAACGTTAACATTTTTTTTAACTTTTGTGCCTTGCTTTTGTGGGATTTTGCATTTTAGTTGTAACTCCCTCTACGTTCAAACGTATTTTTAACCCATGTCTGAGTTTCCTATGCCCTCAAACTTCTTACGTAAAATAATACAGAATCTCTCTCCTCAGAATCAGTCCAAAAAGATTTCTTGAAACTTGGTGTCACAATTTGCATTAAGAATTTCGCAATGTCTTGTGTTTGTTAGATGACTATTGTTTCCAGTGCTAGACACTATGCAAATTCCTACAAAACTCATCACATACTTTTCTAAGATGATAAGAAAGTGCAACACTTATTACATATTTGCAATTTCGTTGATTTATTTAAGGAACAAACCTGTATATCATAGAAACAAATTGGTATAGAATACTGCAGTGCATTGGTTTACTCTTGATTATTCACCTACGCTTGTCCAACAATATGAGCAGAACGTTGTTATCTGGGTTTACACTTCTAGTGACGGGCATACGTCTGTGTGGATTATAAAATACCATACCATAGTAGTTGCTTACTATGATATCAGAGGCGTCATAACGACCTTAACTGTTATTCTTAATTTACTTTTCCTCTAAAGAAATTTAAAATCATCACATTTCTTATCTTCATGTGAGAATATGAGTGTTTGGTCTTTAGCGGAAGAGTGTCATAAATCAAAATTGCTTAATGTAAAAAAAAATATTGAAAAAAAAAATATCCTTCAAGGCCTAACTTGTTTAAGACAAAATGTGGTTTTGTTTTTTAAATATGTCATTCTTCTAGCAAAAAGAAAACTACCAGACATACCTCCATTCATTATTCAAATATGAACTATTTCAACTTGATTTTGCGTTTTTTTTTTGTTTCCGAGAAGAACACGAGCGATAAAATAATTGAGTACATAGTGAGTGGTGTTGTTTAGGTTTCTGGTTTTTTTCTTCTTGCAATTTACAGCACTTGTCGTCCGTTTATTTTGTATCATTTGCGGAAATTTATAACTGACATCTTTTAAAGAAGATGATGATGTTTGCTTAAATTTTATTGCCATAAATTATGTCTGAAGTTTATGACAGAGCTTTTGCTATGTTTGCAAAGATTTTAATTATTAAAAAAAAAACCCATTTTCGGCAATAAAATGTATTTATGTGAAGTACATATTAACGGCCTTATTCACAAAACTTTATGAAGCCTTAAAGTGGATTTTTGTGACAGTTCTATAAAGGAAATATGGGTGAATCCTGCGTGACAAACGCTACATATTTACGCAATTTTCGATTGAAATCTATGATTTTTTGTGATGTGAAGAAATTTGTTTAATTTGCTTTTAATGAATTAAGGGATTTATAAATACTTTCGACTGAATAAAAAAATTGTTCTCATATATTGTAAAAAAAGGTCAAAATGTTGTGTGACCCACGCTTCAAAAATAAAATTTTCTTTCGAGGTTGGTATTTTCAAGAGAATTTTGGGCAGTTAACCTCAAAACTGACATTCTATGATTTAAAGATGAACAAACAACAATTTTTAATTTGTGTCTTAACAACCCAAACCTTTAAAAACTTAAAACCTAGTACAGACTTCGACTTTTCGCCTGAACAATGCAATTTAAAAAAATGTTGACGAAGAAAATGCGAACACATTCGGAGAAAGTGCTCAGAAGCACTATGAGTAAAATAGTAGGGACATGTCGCTGTGTCAGTATAAATTTCGCTTCAATTAAATGCTTACGAAATAGGCATCAATGAACTCTGTTTTAATGCTGTTGTCATTATTGTGTGTTGTTGTTTGACTTTTTCTTGTGTTCTGGCGAAGAATAGAGTCCGTCCGATTTCGCAATAATTTAATCGACATTTTCGCTGGGAATAAGGTATTTATTTTAACGGATTAATGTGTGTTATCATTTATTAATAACATTTTAGAGAGATTTTATGCATTAGATCAATTTATGAATTGCAAATTTTGCCCACGAACATTCCATTAAGGAACAGGGGCAAACTTCTCACATATCAATGAGTGCAGTCCCATTCAAGTTTAAGCTCAATGATAAGCGTCCTCCTTTTTATATCCGAGTCCGAACAGTGTGCCGCAGTGCGACACCTCTTTGGAGAGAAGTTTTACATGGCATAGTACCTCATAAATTTTGGTCCCGCCAGGATTCGAACCCTGGCGTTCAGCGTCATAGCCGGACATGCTAACCTCTGCGCTACGGTGGCCTCCAATTTATGAATTAGTATTCAATTATATATGAATTTTATATTTTGATAAGTAGTTTATGGTCTTTAAAAGCAAAAACGGATATTGGCTCGTATAGCAGCTCTCAGGATTCACTGAATAAGGTTAAGTCAAGCGATAAGCCGACATACAATTTTTATACCCTCCACCATAGGATGGTGGCATACTAATTTCGTCATTCAGTTTGTAACTACTCGAAATATTCGTCTGAGACCCCATAAAGTATATATATTCTTGATCGTCGTGACATTTTATGTCGATCTAGCCATGTCCGTCCGTCTGGCTGTCGAAAGCACGCCAACTTTCGAAGGCGTAAAGCCAGCCGCTTCAAATTTTGCAGAAATGCTTCTTAGGTCGGTTGGGATTGTAAATGGGCCACATCGGTCCATGTTTTGAATAGCTGCCATATAAACCAATCTTGGGTCTTGACTTCTTGAGGCTCAATCTTATCCGATTGGAATGAAATTTTGCACCACGTGTTTCGATATGATATCCAACAACTGTGTCAAATATGGTTCAAATTGCTCCATAACCTGATATATCTGTCATATAAACCGATTTGGGGGCTTGACTTCTTGAGCTTCTAGAGGGCGCAATTCCTATCCGATTTGGAAGAAATTTTGCACGGCGTATTTTGTTATGACTTTCAATAACTGCGCCAAATAAAGTTCAAATCGGTTCATAACCCCATATAAACCGATCTGGGATTTTGACTTCTTGAGCCTGAAGAGGTTGCAATTATTATCCGATTTGCTTGAAATTTTGTACAACGGATCCTCTCATGACTATCAACATACCTGTTTATTATGGTCTGAATCGGTCTATAGTCTGATACAGTTCCCATATAAATCGACCTCTCTATTTTACTTCTTGATCCCCCAAAGGGCGCAATTCTTATTCGAATAGCAGAGCAAATCTTTTTTTTATCCTTTTTTTGCCTAAGAAGACATGCCAGGAAAAGAACTCGACAAATGCGATCCATGGTGGAGGGTATATAAGATTCGGCCCGGCCGAACTAAGCACGCTTTTACTTGTTTTAATTGTTGTTCTCTTTTCACATTCATTCTTTGTTTACTTTTTTTCCTATTTGATGACATTTTCAATAGGCAAATTTGACATCCTTAATGAAGTTCATGGGGCCTATCCACTTTATGTTTGCGCAAGTGAAATCAAAAGGCAGTTTTGCTTTATAATAAAGTCGAAATAAAATTTTAGCCCCTCTTAGCACCCCATTAGCTTCATCCATAATATTAAAATTATTTAAAAAAAATTATTAAAAATTAAAATATTGGTGACAGGTCAAACCGTGACGCACGCTACAGATAATATTTTGCTATAACTTTTTTCAGTGTATAGTAAAACTTTCGTATTTTGTCTACATGAAGGAGCACTAGAAGCGTTATATCGTATAATATAAGATTTGTAAAAAATCCACTCAAAGAATAAAAAAATTTATTTTTCGTGACACAAGCTGCAACGCATGGACCTGACTTTGCATGTCTAATATTATATATGTTTCTAAAATAATAAACTTATTAATTTTTATACGCTCCACCATAGGATGGGGGTATACTATTTTGATCATTCTGTTTGTAACACCTCGAAATATGGGTTTAGACCCCATAAAGTATATATATTCTTACTTTTGAAGGAGTAAAGCTAGCCGCTTGAAATTTTGCACAAATACTTCTTATTAGTGTAGGTCAGTTGGGATTGTAAATGGGCCAAATCGTCCCATGTTTTGATATAGCTGCCATATAAACCGATCTTGGGTCTTGATTTCTTGCGCCTCTGGAGGGCGCAATTCTTGTCAAATTTAACTGAAATTTTGCACGGAGTGTTTTGATGTCACTCTCAATAACTGTGCTAAGTATGGTTCAAATGGGTTCATAACCTGAGATGGCTGCCATATAAACCGATCTTAGGTCTTGACTTCTTCAGCCTTTAGAAGGCGCAATTCTTATGTGATTTCGCTGTAATTTTGGTGGTGTTTTGGAATCACTTCCAACATTTGTGCGAAGTATGTTCCAAATCGGTCCATAACCTGATATAGCTATCATATAAACCGATCTGGGATCTTTACTTCTTGAGCCTCTAGAGAGCGCATTTGGCACAAATTTTGTACAACGGCTTATCCTATGGCCTTTAACATACGTGTCCAATATGGTCCGAATCGCTCTATAACTTGATACAACTCCCATCCGAACCGGAGTATAACTTGATATAGCTCTTCCTCCTCCTCCTTCGTCCTTATTCATTTTTCTTTTTTACTATTTTTAAATACTTAAATGGTTTGGTGCATCCATGTTAACCGTACTGTAATATATGAACACATAGGTTAGGTTGAAAAGAGGGTGCATATATTAATCCGCCCCATGCCACTATGGGCATACACCTAAGCCAGTAATCGGCTTGTTTTGCGCTCTCAATACAACAAAAACAAAAATAACCTCGAAAAAGAAAATCGTTTAGTGTTTTCCATGCCACTCCCCTAAGTTGGTTCATGTCTGGTATAGTGTCCCCACCTAAGTGCCGGTATCTGTTAGACGCGAAAGCCGGGCAATGACAAAGAAAATGCTCCAAAGTCTCATCATCTTCCCCAAAAACACATATGAACACATAAAAAATGTGTTCAACCTACCAAACTAGGGTAGAATTTGGATATGATTTCTATATTCAATATCATCGAAATTCAATTTTTTTAGATTTACAAATGTAATATTTACTCTAACAAAAAAATTTATTTGAAAATTTGGTGGTTGGTAAACTGTTTCTAGGATCTGCCCATATGTCAAATAAACCTATTTCAAATATACATTAAGTATTGTGAATAAGGCCGTAAATATTTACCTTTTATATAGTACGTAAGTACAGTTATCACCTGGGGATGCTACCGGCGATAAGTACTAAAAAGATATAGCATAGACTCATATGCTTTAGGGCAATTCTGTGAACGTTAGTAGTATAAATAGGAGGATTCTGAAACCGAGCATCGAGCATTGATGACGTCATAACCGCAACCGCAACCGCAACCGCAACCGCAACCGCAATGATGACGTCATAACCGCAACCGCAACCGCAACCGCAATGATGAGGTGATAACCGCAACCGCAACCGCACCCCACCCCACCGCACCCCACCCTACCGCACCGCACCCCCCTGCACCCCACCCGCACCCCACCCGCACCGCACCCGCACCGCACGTGACCGCAAGCGCATGGGATTGAAAGCGCACGTGACCGCAACCGCAGCTGATCGTAGCGCAGGTGGCGACCGCCGGTTGAAATGTGTGGACGGACATAGTGGTGCAGATCGCAGGGCGCAGATCGCAGGGCGCAGATCGCAGGGCGCAGATCGCAGATCGCAGGGCGCAGTGGCAGATTTCGATGATGACTCATCGCCCAGAGTTGTGGTGAGGGTAGTTTAAAATTAGAACTAGGGTGTTATGTCAACATGTTTTCAGTGGTTAACATATAATACCTGCTATGCTTTCTCATAATTTAAAATTACAAAGCTCAAACTCAAAAGTGTTGTGATAATAAAAATTGAAAAGTTTTCTGTTCTAGAATGATTTATTGACTGACTTATATTTATAAATATTTGCTATACCACACATATTACTAAACGCAATTGCGGTAAAGGAAATTAAAAAAAATTCAAGTTGAAGTTAATAATTGGTTTCACGTTTATATAATTCCACAAATGCCTGGTATGCTTTATCATAATTTTAAATTTCAATCATTGTGGTGAAGAAAATAACAAAGCTCAAACTCAAAAGTGTTGCTATAACATAAATTGAAAAGTTTTCTGTACTAGGGTGGTATAGTGGTTAACGTATGCAAATACAATGCGATAATGTGAATGTACCCATGAACATTCCATTAAGGAAGAGGGGCGAACAGGGTGGTTAACATATATTTATTAATATATGCTATACCACACATATTTCTAAAACCCAATTGCGATAAAGGAAATTAAAAAAATTCAAGTTGAATTTAAGAATTGATTACACTTTTATTGCAAAGAATGTGATAGTATAAATTGTAGAGTTTTTGTAATAGGGTGTAACGATTATATTTAATTATACAACTACAAATATTTATATTTTCTATCGAGTTCAGCTTGCAGTCCCATGTATGAATTCCATGTGTTGTTTGTATAAATGAAGTATATACATTTTTATATATCCTTAATTCTTCAATCATCTCTTCAAAAAATTGTTTATGTTCCTTATCAATGTAGGAGTTGTATTCTTTTAATAGATATTTTATATTCGTTGATAATATCATTTTCTTTGAGAAGTTACCCCAACAAAATGGAAAAAGGAACTAATGTATACTTACATTACATAGCCATATATATCCTAAATAAAGAAAAAAAACGATATGTTTTTTATTTTATTTGCTTTATTTTAAAAAAACATTAATAAATTGGCTTAATAAAATAACATTTTTTTCAGCACATCTATAATTAGGGTGTTGTTTATGATAACTACAAATTTTCATATGCAAATTATTTTTATAAAGATTACATATGTTTGAACAGTTAGCATCATCTAAATTTATTATATTTATATCTTCTTCTATTAATTGTCTTATCCATTTTTGTTTTTCACATCCTTTCACAAATATTGTTAGATTTTCTTGTTTTTTTATAAATTTATTTAAATAATCGTTAAATTCTTTAAAAATGATGTTACCGTCATTCCACCTCAACCCATGAAAATGTTTCGTAAGCCAGTTATTTGTAATCTTTTCCTTTAATGATAGGGAAGAAAATTTGCAAGGGGGGTATATAATAAACTTTTTAATTGTCTGATTATGTTCAAAAATACAAATTTCCTTCGCAATAAATTTATTATCTAAGAAAAAACCTTGAACATCTATAATTATGAAATTGTTTTTAGACATTTTTACTCATCGGTCGTTAAAATTACAATGATTGTTTTTAACTGTATTGTAAATATTTTTATAATTTTTAATTATTTTCGCAGCAGCTGCTTCTCCCTTTATTTTATCTATATCATAGAATCTACAATTACATGTATCTGGACCACATTGTGCGTTATCATTTGACCAAACACAGCAGTCATAGTGGTTACCAAATTTACTTTCTTTATATTTTAAACTATCCACAAATTCCAGATGAGATTTTATATTAATTAATTTATTTTTATCTTCTTCGGAAACGATATTGGTAAATGTTTTTAAAAAATTATATATTTCTTTAATCATATTGCTTTTTTTTCTTATTCCGGTGAGAACTACTGTATACTCATGTGTAACGTTTGCAAATAATCATTAACATCAAGCGTCCTGATATTTATATCATTTTCTTCCCTTTCAAATAATGGGTTAAATTCACTCGTACTTTGATTATATTTGTAATTATACTCAAATTTATTAGCGTTATACTCAAAACAATAAATGTTGAGTTTGCGGTATGTGTAGTTACTGTAATAGCTACATATGAGTCTAATTTCTACATTTTCATATTTTAAGTTGAAATGACGGTAGAATACTGTAGAACTTTGAATGATCCCACCAATATTAGTTTCCTTTTCTATTAAGTCTTTTCTAAATACTTCAATGGCTTCATCAATAGTAAAAATTTTAGGTCTATCCGTTTGGCTATTTCTTGGTGTTGTTGTTGTTGTTAGTGACTCATCGATTGTTGCATTATTTAATAATTGAATTGATAAATATACTCTTGCTCCTGTATTATTTGATAGTTTTATTCGAAATTCTATACGTTTACTAGTGTCACCATCAAAAATAGCATTTTGATTGGTATTATATCTATCACATTGATGATTTTGATTACATCTATTGTAAGGTATTGGATAGTATTGTTGTTGTTGTTGTTGAATACTAGGATATATTCTATATATGATAATTAAAACAACAACGTATATTAATTTATTTAAATACATACTACTATTCAATTCAATGTATGTAAGAGAACTAATTGCTGTTTTCTAACTTATTTCCATTTTATATGTTTGAGTATAGTTCTCAATATCAGTTATTACAATATTTTCTAAATGTTTTTTTAGATCTTGAACTCGAACTTTCTCAATTTCACCATTACTTAAAATTCGTTCTTGTTCAATTTCACGATATTCAAAACAACTTATTTTTAGTTGACGTAACATGTAGTTACTATCATATGTACAACGGATTGGTATATTTAAATCTTCATATTGTAAATTAAAATGACGATAAAAAGGTTCTGCAGCATCCAGTATACCACCAATATCTGCTTCTTTTGTAATTAACCTTTTGCGAAATGCTTCTATAGCTTCATCGACAGTAAAATATTTTTCTTCACTTTCTTCACTTTCTTCACTTTCTATAGGAATTATTGTAGTGGTGCTAGTTGATAAGTCTGTATCATCTGTTTCATTTTTTATATAAAAATCATCTCTGTTTTCTAATATTTCACTTTCTTTCATCATAACAAATGAAATATTTACTTTAAGAATATCTTTGTTTGGTAGTGTTAAATTAAATTCAACGGTTTTTGAATTTAAGTCGATTGTAGGATCAGATGTAATGGATAACGCTGAATCAGTTGTGGAATCAAATATAACTGGCAATGATAATGAATTATGAATTGTTACATGAAGTATAACAAAACAAAGTAATACCCAATATAATTTCATAATGTTAATTTATTATTTTCTTATATCTACACTATTGGAGGTGTGTTGGAGAGATACTAATTAATGTAGTATAAATACCCAACCTTATATATTCTATAAATGTAAAGCAATCACGAAATAAAAATCACGAAATAAAAATTCTCTTTCTCTTCTCGACATTAATTCTCCCTCTCCCTCTTTATATTTAAACAATAATTCTACCCCTCCTTCTTTACATTTAAACAACTCACCTATATATTAATATTACATTATTAATAAAAAAAAAATCATTTTGTTTGTGTTTGTTTTTTGCTTTTTTTATTTTATACATATAGTTACTTTTACAATAATTTTCTTACTTCATTTGTTAGAGGTATATATTCAAACATTTTATCATGAATAATTAAACAGTATAGAGATGTGTTCGGTGATATATTTTTAGATGTTTCCAATTCAATTCGTATATCGATGGGGCCAGTTTTTACTGTTTCATTTTGATGTGTTACATCAAGAACAATAATCGGTGCTTCACTCTTGAATTTTTCACGCGTTAATAGAGGTTGCGGTTCACGTGTATAGTAGCTTTGTTGAAATTTTATATACATATCATAAAGTAGGGCGAAACGGTTCCTATCAAACTTGAGGTTAAGATCATCATATGGATATGTATCAGAATTCAAATGAACCTTAATGTTTGTTATATCACAGTGAATAAATTTTTTTTCACTACTTTTGAATCCTAAAAGAAGAAAACGTGGTCGCTCATTTTCATTTGCAAGCTTAACATTCCATAAAACTTTTGTATTCGATGGAACTGCAGGATAATAATACATATCCCATGTTCTAAATGATATATTTAGTGGTTGACGGTTATTAATTACTTTAAGCATTTGCAGCTTGTATACATCAGCAAGTTGAATATGTGGAACTTTCCATGTAATATTTAAAATTGATAGTTTACAGGTTTCACTGGAAATGATAGATTTCAATACATTCGTATCATCTTTTGATCGCAATAAAATTAATTCATGTTTAGCATTAACTATAATTTTATCAAAATCTTCAGCAAATCCAAGAAGCATTTTTAGTGGAACACAAAAATTAAAATATCCACTCACAAGAGTAAGATCATCTGTATTAGATGGAGCCCATCCTGCGTTGACTAGATTTCGACTTTCACTTTCATTTAATGATACATAATTTTTTATTTCTGTTGCTATACCCAAATGACGTGTACGATCAATTTCTATACCATTAAGTTCATATCTTATCTCATCAAATAAGTGTGCTATGCAATTGTTTAATAACTTTATCGATGCTGATACTGTAGAGTCCGCTTTTGTTGCAAAACCTTCAATGTATAAAAAACTCTCACCAGGAACGACATACAGGTCTTGGTTTTGAATGGAAATCCTAATTTCGTCATTATTTTGAAATGATTGTAAATATGATATATAGCTGTGATACTCCTTTCTTATTATAGCATTATCAAATTGTGGTTTTTGTAAAACATTAATAATGTTACTCATTTTTAAACTCAACCCTTTATTATTTTAGTGTGAAACCCAAGCTTTCCAGGAACTCTTGGTTAGTTTTACTTAAAATATTTCTCTTTTTCCTTTTTAATCCTTTATGTTTCCTGTTGTGGTGATGTAATATTTTAGTTGTGTATCCCTTCAAAGTAGATGGTTGAGTGATTTTTATATCCGCAACTACCTCCTTTTTGTTAAATATTATCATTCTTTAGATGGTTTCAAGTGTAATCTAATTGAAATTTTTTCCCCACGAAAGTTTATCAATTTTCCAGATTGATCAACAACTTTCAGAACAATGGTATTTATTGTGTTTGTATTAACAGGTAGATATATAACGTTAGTGGGATTTTCTGTGATTTTATATCCTGGGCTAACGACGAGTGAAAACTGATGAAGAGTGTGCGCTGACTTGTTGTTTATATAGGATCCTGTTACAATATTACACTCAATAACTATAGTGTTTACTTTTGTAATTTCTATCACTTTATCAGAATAGTGATCAACATTCGATTCAAGTACTCTTTTACTAAAACCTAATAATGAACCAATAGTGTTTTCTTTATCAAAATAAATTGGATCAAGCGTACTCTTTAGATATGTTTGAAGTGTATTATAATTTGCTTTCATAATAAGATTTCCATTTTTTTTATTAAGCTTGTGATATTCATCCGTTATTAACTCAGTTATATTCGAAAATTCATATGATCCAAGAGGAATAGTTATTTCATGTCCACCTATATGAAATTTATTGTTCTCTTCATCAACATTTGGTATTGAGTGATATGTATCAAAACTTATTAAACCACAAACATAGCTTTGTTTCAAAATTATTGGTGGAAAGTAGTTGGCGACAAGTACTGATTTTTCATCATTTAAGGTTAATGTTATCGACATCTCTACGGTTGACGTTAGAATAAATGTTTTATGTAATTGATTATTCTTTTATTGTGAAATATTATTAGCATTTATCCAAGAGTTATGCTCTGAAGAAAATCCTAACCATTTTACATAAAGTCTATTTCCTCTCCTTCTAATCACTTTTTCCACTAAATATGTGTGTGGAAATTTGGTTTTTGATAGCTCATATTCATAAAAACCACCTTCTATATCCCTTCCTTGATAGTCCTTAAGTATATATGTATTAGGATTTGTATTTTTAATAGATTTAACTGTAAATATTTCGGTAGTCCAATTTGGTGTATATCCTTTTTCAAAATGTTGTTTATATTTACTTATTCGCACATTATCATTGATTTTAAACTTTGGTCTTTTAAATACCTTGAGGTTGTTGTAGACTGAATCTAAAAGTGATTTCTCATTTAAGGAATTCACATCATTCGGCGACATTTTTATAGTTCGATGAAATGTGTTATTATATATATTAACTAGGTTTTTATATATATCAATCCATTTATAATTTCCACGAAAACTAAACTCTTTCCACATTTTTCCTTTCAGTGTTCTATTAAATCGTTCTATGATTGATGCTTTTAGAGTGCTGTATGTTGAATAATGATTTATATGATTTGTTTGCATAAGTTGAGAAAAATTGTTATTAAAAAACTCCTTTCCATCATCAGTTTGTAAATTTTTGGGTTTTCGACTACTTTGATTGAAAACTTTCTGCATAGCCTTTACTACACTTTGAGCTGTTTTATTTTTTATTGCTTCAACCCAAGCTTTTTTCGAGAATGTATCTATAACGGTTAAAAGATATCGATATCCGCTGTTAAAGTTCACATAACTACCCATTTCAACAAGATCCGCTTGCCACAAATCATCGATACCCTTCATAACCACTCGTCTCCTTCCAAAATTTTTTCGTGCTTGCTTGTGTAGTTCATTAACAATTTCTCTCTTATCCTGGTTAAGCTCCATATTGATGTTGTCGATTGAAGTAAAAATTGTTTTGTTTTGATGTTATATACCCTCTACTATATCTTATTTTTGATTTTAAATATTTAATTAAAATATTTATTTTTTCTAGTATATCCAATACTTTGAAAAAGAAAATCTTCGATGGAATCAAATCGGATATTTATTATTTTTAAAGTATCTTCAATAATTTTTTTCGTATCTTCAATATTATGATTTTTCAAAATATTCAAATTGGTACTCAAGTTGTTGTTAAATTGATCAATCACACTTTTTAGTTTAGTTAAATCACTGTTTATAGCTTCAATATGTTTTTTATTTTCTAGAACAATTTTTTCCACTTCAACCCATTTGAAAATATATTCTTTCATTTTTTCTATATGTATGTCTTCTTTTAGTTTGTTCTGTAATTCTTCGAATCTTCTAAGTATTTCATCTTGCTGATTTTTGATTTTATTTTCGATTTTATCTATTTTTTTTTTCAAAAATATTTTTGTTACAGCATCATCAGGATCAGAGGGAGCACTTAAATTAGTTATTTTCTTCCCATGAAAGTTTAAAGCATTGTTGTGAATAGTAATTCCAAGTGATCTACCTAAACTCAATTTTAGCATTGCATTGTTGACTTGGTTTTTACTTCCGCTCTCTCCAAATTTATTGATTGTATACATTTTTGATTTTTTTATTTAATAATATGTGCTTCTCGCAATTCTTCAACAATTGAAATAATTTCGTTTTTGTGATTGTTGTGACCAACACCTTCAGATGAAAGGAGCAATCTTAATCTGTCAACCAATTCGTTAGGGTCATCCCAATATATATAATTTGGTTTGTGATTGTCTAATGATTTCAAACTCAATCCATTACCTTTGGATATCCTATTTGAATTCACATCAAATAACCGTTTTATTATAAATTGATATTTATAAGCTTGAGTTCCCTTAATTTGTTCTCCTGGTGAATAATTTCTTTTATGAGCATTTGTTTTCATCAAAATATCCTTATATTGATTTAAATCCTTCTTTGTATAATGTTGAGGTTTAATGTGAAACATGAGTTGAAATAGTCCGGGAGACATTTTCCAAATAGATTCCCCAATTTGAATAGAGTTACATCCATTAAATTTTAATTGATTTTTTCCAAAATACATATTTCCATTTGTATCTATATGAAATCCATAAACTTTATCTAATTGTCTATTATCGATAAGTGTTTGTAGAACGTTGGGTAATGAAGATGCTACATTTATGTCTGATAGATTATCACTACTCAATTTTATTCGCTTTCTATCAATATTTAATTGCGTAACAGCTTTTCGTTTATTCAATTTTGATGAGATATCATTATTCAATTTTATACGTTTTCTATCAAGATTTAATTGTGAAACACCTTTCCGTTTATTCAAGTTTAATTGGTTGTTATTAATCAATTTTAAACGTTTTCTATCAGTATTTAATTGTGAGGGTCTTTTTCGTTTATTTATATTTATGATTTTGTTGTTAGTTAATTTTATACGTTTTTTATTAGTATTTAACTGAAATTCACATTTTCGTTTTGAAAATAGATGTGATTTTTTCATCCGCTTATTATCGTTATCGTCAAATAAACTGAGATTGTTATCATTAGATCGTTTTAATTTTTCTCTAAGCTCATTCCGATTCACTCCACATTTTTCTAGTGTATAATCTTTTCTCTTTAAATCAACTGGAATATTATAATTTTTTCTTATCCTTTTATTAGTGTTATTTTCATCTGATGAAAATTTTCGTTTTTGTGAAAATTTCTCTATATCCATCTGTTCTATTTCTGAATTATCTTCTTTATGTGTAGAATTTACTATATTCGGAAATATTGTTGATGAATGTTGATTATTATATCTTTCATTATCATTACTTGAGGTAATATCTCTCATTTGAAGTCCATTGCTAGACATATAGTCATCATCATCATTATAAATGTCTGATATAAAGCTATCATCATCATCATCATCATCCTTATTGTTTTTATCAAGTTTTCCATCGTCTTCATATTGTTTATTATAATCATAAATATTTTTATCATTATATTTATTAGAATACTGATTACTTTCTTTTTTGTTCTCATCTAGTTTTCCTATAATATCCTTCAAAGGTTTGGTTATTGGTTGAAATGTATCTTCTAATAGATTATCCCTATCTATTTGATTAAGTTTAATGTTTTTTAACTTTTCTTTCAATACTGCTCGTGTTTTTACAATTTCCTTCAACAAATTGTGTCTCTTCATGATTGGATAATTTATTTTTTATTTTTTTTGGTTATGTATCCATCTGCTTCCGATCTGCTTTACATCTGCTACCGATCTGCTTTATATCAGCTACCGATCTGCTTTATATCTGCTACCGATCTGCTTTCTTTCTGTCACCAATCTGCTCTCTATTCTGTTTATAATCTACATTATATCTGTTATCAATCTGATTTATATTATAACTGAATAAAACAATTGAATCCTTTGCGATATCGACCTTTATCAATGGGATCATCCTTGCTCACAATAAGAAATCCATATTTATCTTTCCAACATTCACTACAAAGCTTTAAAAAATCTTTAAATGTCATGTCACCCAAGACATGATCATTATATATATGTTTAATATTCATTTCATCTTGCTTAAATATGATAATCATGTTTGCATTATCACGTATTAAGTGTTTAGGAATCCTTGTATATGTTTGACATAAATAAAAACAATCAATGTGTTTATGTCTTCCCTTTATACAAACAACACATGGAATTCATGTGGGATTTTGCATTTTAGTTGTAACTCCCTCTACGTTCAAACGTATTTTTAACCCATGTCTGAGTTTCCTATGCCCTCAAACTTCTTACGTAAAATAATACAGAATCTCTCTCCTCAGAATCAGTCCAAAAAGATTTCTTGAAACTTGGTGTCACAATTTGCATTAAGAATTTCGCAATGTCTTGTGTTTGTTAGATGACTATTGTTTCCAGTGCTCATCACATACTTTTCTAAGATGATAAGAAAGTGCAACACTTATTACATATTTGCAATTTCGTTGATTTATTTAAGGAACAAACCTGTATATCATAGAAACAAATTGGTATAGAATACTGCAGTGCATTGGTTTACTCTTGATTATTCACCTACGCTTGTCCAACAATATGAGCAGAACGTTGTTATCTGGGTTTACACTTCTAGTGACGGGCATACGTCTGTGTGGATTATAAAATACCATACCATAGTAGTTGCTTACTATGATATCAGAGGCGTCATAACGACCTTAACTGTTATTCTTAATTTACTTTTCCTCTAAAGAAATTTAAAATCATCACATTTCTTATCTTCATGTGAGAATATGAGTGTTTGGTCTTTAGCGGAAGAGTGTCATAAATCAAAATTGCTTAATGTAAAAAAAAATATTGAAAAAAAAAATATCCTTCAAGGCCTAACTTGTTTAAGACAAAATGTGGTTTTGTTTTTTAAATATGTCATTCTTCTAGCAAAAAGAAAACTACCAGACATACCTCCATTCATTATTCAAATATGAACTATTTCAACTTGATTTTGCGTTTTTTTTTTGTTTCCGAGAAGAACACGAGCGATAAAATAATTGAGTACATAGTGAGTGGTGTTGTTTAGGTTTCTGGTTTTTTTCTTCTTGCAATTTACAGCACTTGTCGTCCGTTTATTTTGTATCATTTGCGGAAATTTATAACTGACATCTTTTAAAGAAGATGATGATGTTTGCTTAAATTTTATTGCCATAAATTATGTCTGAAGTTTATGACAGAGCTTTTGCTATGTTTGCAAAGATTTTAATTATTAAAAAAAAAACCCATTTTCGGCAATAAAATGTATTTATGTGAAGTACATATTAACGGCCTTATTCACAAAACTTTATGAAGCCTTAAAGTGGATTTTTGTGACAGTTCTATAAAGGAAATATGGGTGAATCCTGCGTGACAAACGCTACATATTTACGCAATTTTCGATTGAAATCTATGATTTTTTGTGATGTGAAGAAATTTGTTTAATTTGCTTTTAATGAATTAAGGGATTTATAAATACTTTCGACTGAATAAAAAAATTGTTCTCATATATTGTAAAAAAAGGTCAAAATGTTGTGTGACCCACGCTTCAAAAATAAAATTTTCTTTCGAGGTTGGTATTTTCAAGAGAATTTTGGGCAGTTAACCTCAAAACTGACATTCTATGATTTAAAGATGAACAAACAACAATTTTTAATTTGTGTCTTAACAACCCAAACCTTTAAAAACTTAAAACCTAGTACAGACTTCGACTTTTCGCCTGAACAATGCAATTTAAAAAAATGTTGACGAAGAAAATGCGAACACATTCGGAGAAAGTGCTCAGAAGCACTATGAGTAAAATAGTAGGGACATGTCGCTGTGTCAGTATAAATTTCGCTTCAATTAAATGCTTACGAAATAGGCATCAATGAACTCTGTTTTAATGCTGTTGTCATTATTGTGTGTTGTTGTTTGACTTTTTCTTGTGTTCTGGCGAAGAATAGAGTCCGTCCGATTTCGCAATAATTTAATCGACATTTTCGCTGGGAATAAGGTATTTATTTTAACGGATTAATGTGTGTTATCATTTATTAATAACATTTTAGAGAGATTTTATGCATTAGATCAATTTATGAATTGCAAATTTTGCCCACGAACATTCCATTAAGGAACAGGGGCAAACTTCTCACATATCAATGAGTGCAGTCCCATTCAAGTTTAAGCTCAATGATAAGCGTCCTCCTTTTTATATCCGAGTCCGAACAGTGTGCCGCAGTGCGACACCTCTTTGGAGAGAAGTTTTACATGGCATAGTACCTCATAAATTTTGGTCCCGCCAGGATTCGAACCCTGGCGTTCAGCGTCATAGCCGGACATGCTAACCTCTGCGCTACGGTGGCCTCCAATTTATGAATTAGTATTCAATTATATATGAATTTTATATTTTGATAAGTAGTTTATGGTCTTTAAAAGCAAAAACGGATATTGGCTCGTATAGCAGCTCTCAGGATTCACTGAATAAGGTTAAGTCAAGCGATAAGCCGACATACAATTTTTATACCCTCCACCATAGGATGGTGGCATACTAATTTCGTCATTCAGTTTGTAACTACTCGAAATATTCGTCTGAGACCCCATAAAGTATATATATTCTTGATCGTCGTGACATTTTATGTCGATCTAGCCATGTCCGTCCGTCTGGCTGTCGAAAGCACGCCAACTTTCGAAGGCGTAAAGCCAGCCGCTTCAAATTTTGCAGAAATGCTTCTTAGGTCGGTTGGGATTGTAAATGGGCCACATCGGTCCATGTTTTGAATAGCTGCCATATAAACCAATCTTGGGTCTTGACTTCTTGAGGCTCAATCTTATCCGATTGGAATGAAATTTTGCACCACGTGTTTCGATATGATATCCAACAACTGTGTCAAATATGGTTCAAATTGCTCCATAACCTGATATATCTGTCATATAAACCGATTTGGGGGCTTGACTTCTTGAGCTTCTAGAGGGCGCAATTCCTATCCGATTTGGAAGAAATTTTGCACGGCGTATTTTGTTATGACTTTCAATAACTGCGCCAAATAAAGTTCAAATCGGTTCATAACCCCATATAAACCGATCTGGGATTTTGACTTCTTGAGCCTGAAGAGGTTGCAATTATTATCCGATTTGCTTGAAATTTTGTACAACGGATCCTCTCATGACTATCAACATACCTGTTTATTATGGTCTGAATCGGTCTATAGTCTGATACAGTTCCCATATAAATCGACCTCTCTATTTTACTTCTTGATCCCCCAAAGGGCGCAATTCTTATTCGAATAGCAGAGCAAATCTTTTTTTTATCCTTTTTTTGCCTAAGAAGACATGCCAGGAAAAGAACTCGACAAATGCGATCCATGGTGGAGGGTATATAAGATTCGGCCCGGCCGAACTAAGCACGCTTTTACTTGTTTTAATTGTTGTTCTCTTTTCACATTCATTCTTTGTTTACTTTTTTTCCTATTTGATGACATTTTCAATAGGCAAATTTGACATCCTTAATGAAGTTCATGGGGCCTATCCACTTTATGTTTGCGCAAGTGAAATCAAAAGGCAGTTTTGCTTTATAATAAAGTCGAAATAAAATTTTAGCCCCTCTTAGCACCCCATTAGCTTCATCCATAATATTAAAATTATTTAAAAAAAATTATTAAAAATTAAAATATTGGTGACAGGTCAAACCGTGACGCACGCTACAGATAATATTTTGCTATAACTTTTTTCAGTGTATAGTAAAACTTTCGTATTTTGTCTACATGAAGGAGCACTAGAAGCGTTATATCGTATAATATAAGATTTGTAAAAAATCCACTCAAAGAATAAAAAAATTTATTTTTCGTGACACAAGCTGCAACGCATGGACCTGACTTTGCATGTCTAATATTATATATGTTTCTAAAATAATAAACTTATTAATTTTTATACGCTCCACCATAGGATGGGGGTATACTAATTTGATCATTCTGTTTGTAACACCTCGAAATATGGGTTTAGACCCCATAAAGTATATATATTCTTACTTTTGAAGGAGTAAAGCTAGCCGCTTGAAATTTTGCACAAATACTTCTTATTAGTGTAGGTCAGTTGGGATTGTAAATGGGGGAAATGGTCCCATGGCTGCCATATAAACCGATCTTAGGTCTTGACTTCTTCAGCCTTTAGAAGGCGCAATTCTTATGTGATTTCGCTGTAATTTTGGTGGTGTTTTGGAATCACTTCCAACATTTGTGCGAAGTATGTTCCAAATCGGTCCATAACCTGATATAGCTATCATATAAACCGATCTGGGATCTTTACTTCTTGAGCCTCTAGAGAGCGCATTTGGCACAAATTTTGTACAACGGCTTATCCTATGGCCTTTAACATACGTGTCCAATATGGTCCGAATCGCTCTATAACTTGATACAACTCCCATCCGAATCGGAGTATAACTTGATATAGCTCTTCCTCCTCCTCCTTCGTCCTTATTCATTTTTCTTTTTTACTATTTTTAAATACTTAAATGGTTTGGTGCATCCATGTTAACCGTACTGTAATATATGAACACATAGGTTAGGTTGAAAAGAGGGTGCATATATTAATCCGCCCCATGCCACTATGGGCATACACTTAAGCCAGTAATCGGCTTGTTTTGCGCTCTCAATACAACAAAAACAAAAATAACCTCGAAAAAGAAAATCGTTTAGTGTTTTCCATGCCACTCCCCTAAGTTGGTTCATGTCTGGTATAGTGTCCCCACCTAAGTGCCGGTATCTGTTAGACGCGAAAGCCGGGCAATGACAAAGGAAATGCTCCAAAGTCTCATCATCTTCCCCAAAAACACATATGAACACATAAAAAATGTGTTCAACCTACCAAACTAGGATAGAATTTGGATATGATTTCTATATTCAATATCATCGAAATTCAATTTTTTTAGATTTACAAATGAAATATTTACTCTAACAAAAAAATTTATTTGAAAATTTGGTGGTTGGTAAACTGTTTCTGGGATCTGCCCATATGTCAAATAAACCTATTTCAAATATACATTAAGTTTTGTGAATAAGGCCGTAAATATTTACCTTTTATATAGTACGTAAGTACAGTTATCACCTGGGGATGCTACCGGCGATAAGTACTAAAAAGATATAGCATAGACTCATATGCTTTAGGGCAATTCTGTGAACGTTAGAGGCATAAATGCTTCGTGGTTTACAGCGATAGGTGACACACACTCACACGTTTTATTGCACATTATTGTATACGTCCCCAAAAAATTTCGTGATTTTTGAAATAATGTGCAAAAGTGTGTTCTAACTGACTTAAAATTTTGTTGATTTTATTTGATTTTTTAAAGTTTATTCCCTTATTTTAATTTAAGTTTTTATTCCTTTTCAGTATATTGTATCGGCTCCTAATCAAGGCGAGGTGCTGGAGGGTATGTTCGTACCATGGTGCAAGGATTGCGGTTCACAAGTTTTGCTGCAGGCAGTAGGCATTGTGGGTGCAGTTATCATGCCACACAATTTATACTTGCATTCGGCCTTGGTTAAGGTAAGAATAAAAAGGGGCTAGTTTTATATTTGCAAATAGATACGCAAGCCTTATGCAAAATAGTCAAATCATTGGGCCGGTTTTTATGGGGCCTATACATGTAAGTAAATTTGAGGACATCAAAGAAAACAACAACAGACTAATGCCTTCGGTACAAGCGGACTCTCCTGTAGAGGTGAAGATGATAATTTGTTAAAGTATATAGAGTTGCTGTTGTTGTTGTAGCAGTGTGTTTTACACTGGGCGGCAGCCCCTGCCAATGAAGGACTTCATCGGCGCAATCCGGTAGGTACAACCGGCTGCCATGGTATTGTTGAGTATGTGGAGAGCAAATAATTAGAAACTATTGGTGTCGGATTGTTACATTGTCAGGGATTACTCCGAACCAAGCCCTAACGATGGGGCTGAGTGTGTACCGCAATGTGATGGGAACTGACTAAAGAACAATAAGCCAGCATGATCTTATTATGGCCAGTTTAACTGCTTAAGAACAGAGGTTACAGATTTATAACGCATCAGATATCTGACATATGCTGAGTAGAAGAACGCAAACTCGATACTTGGACTTTATGGTTGCCAATTTGGAGGAACCTTCTCTCTATCAATGTGTGATGTTCGAGACAAGTTTAAAACTCAATTATAAGGAGCTTTCTTTTCATAGCCGAGTCTGAACGGTCTTCCGCTAAGCGATACCTCTTCGTGTGCCGGGATGCGCGTAACAATTAAAAAATTTTGTTGAAAACAACGTAATTTTTAAGATTTTGAGAGGTGTTTGGGTGCTTAGCCCACCTCCCAAAGGTCTTTCTATGCTAATGGTGATTTATTAGAATATTTGAGAGAAATTGAAACCTGTCGTTCGTAGTGAGCTCGTAGCACTATGTGCCCCGTTATGATACCGAAAGTAATACTGACCTCTCCCAAAACCCTCTAAATTGACTTCTGACACGTTCAGGAAAATGTGGGGTCGAGTACAAACCTGATATTCAAATTTGGCGCCAAGTGCTTGGTAGCGTTCAACCGCAAAAGAACCCCCAAAAACCGACATAAGGGTCCATCGGGACCATCTGATATCCACTTTGAACACCTAGGGTTTGGGGGACCGTCCTACCCCCCAAAAACGTCCCCTAATTCAGACATTTTTTACCGACCATGGTATCATAGGGTTCAAACGAAAAGTAAATCGGAATAGATCAGAAATTTGATATTCAATATGTATCGAGTGTTTGAGAGACCGTCCCACTCTGTCCACGATGTCCAGAGGTATTGAAGCGTCTTCCACCAGACCACAACACCATATAGCATTATTGGTCTACTGGATGCGCACTGCTCTGGTTAGACGATCTTCACGTATGGGTGCTTGATGTGTCTCCGAGCCCTATATAGTGTGAGTCTACGCGATATGATGGAGAAGGTACAGGGTATTGTGGCGGTGCTGATATCGGGGGAGACGAGTAGTGCTCCAAGAGCAGCACTAAAGAACGAACAAAAATACAACGGCTGCGTTGGCTAGGTTATGTTGTCGGAATGGATGAAGAAGCTCCAGCAAAGAAGTCTTTTGAAGGCAAACACGGTGGAATACCCAAACCGGCACGACCAAAAGCCCGATAGAAAGATCAAGTGGCGCTTGGAACGCTATTCTACATTCGGCTAGTGTCACTAATGTTCTGTTCCGTAAAGTTAGAATGTACCTTTAGAAATCAAATTTTTATGTAGGGGTACTCACATATCGATTTGCTAGGAAACATATATGAGTGATTTTTCTAGTTAGTTATTCTAGTTCCCCTGGGCTTTTTATATTATACGTAATTTTACCTATTCTCTTCTCCCAGTCCCGTGATATTGATCGTCGCCAACCATCTAAAGTTCGTGAGGCAAATTTTTATTTCTTTGTTGAAGCTGCTGTTGCCCTGTTTGTGTCCTTCATTATCAATTTGTTTGTGGTGGCTGTATTTGCCCATGGCATGTTTGGTAAAACTAATGCCGATGTGGTAAGTGTAGTTTTATATACAAAAATAAATTAAATTTTTTTAATAAATATTTTAATTCTTTCTAGTTGCAATCTTGCGAAAATCAAACTATGTTCGAAGATGCCAAAATTTCCTTTGGCAACAATACCGAAATTATTGATGCTGATCTTTATAAAGCTGGCCTCTTTCTGGGATGCACATTCGGTGCTGCAGCCATGTACATTTGGGGTGTTGGCATCTTGGCTGCTGGTCAAAGTTCCACAATGACCGGTACCTATGCTGGTCAATTCTCCATGGAAGGTTTCCTCAATCTGCAATGGCCCCGCTGGCGTCGGGTCTTGTTCACCCGTCTAATTGCCATTATACCCACATTCTTTTTGGCCTTCTACAGCCGCATGGAAGATTTGACCCATCTTAATGATATTCTAAATGCTGTGATGTCATTGCAATTGCCCTTTGCCGCCATTCCGACCATTGCTTTTACATCGTGTTCAGCGATAATGGGTGAATTTGTTAATGGAGTGTAAGTAGTTAGTTATGAGCTATGCATTTGAAATGATGTATTTTTAATGGATTTTTTTACATTTTCTCTTTGACAGTGGCAATAAAATTGTTTCGATTTTATTAACAATACTTGTTATTGCTGTTAATTTATATTTTGTTATTACTCAAGTAGAAGCCTTAAGTATTGAAGGAGGAGTTTTAGCTGTAGTTTGTGAGTATAGACAAGATGTGATGTAATTTGGAAGGAATATTTTCACAATCAATGGAACCAGGAACGATAATTGAATTAAATGAAACAAGTAAGGGCGTGCTAAGTTCGGCCGGCCCGAATCTTATATACCCTCCACCATGGATCGCATTTGTCGAGTTCTATGCGCGGTATCTCTTTTTAGTCAAACAAAGAATATTGAATAAGAACTGTTATGCTATTGGAGCTATATCAAGTTATAGTCCGATTCTGACCATAAATGAGTGCTGAACATTGTAGAAATCATTGTGTAATATTTCAGTTCATTCGGATAAGAATTGCGTCTTGTAGGGGCTCAAGAAGCAAAATCGGGAGGTTTATATGGGAGGTCATGAGAGAAGCCGTTCTACAAAATTTCAGCTAAATCGGACGAGAATTGCGTATATAGCTATAGTAAACAGCTATATTAAAACATAAAACAATCCCAACCAACCTACACTAATAAAAAGTATTTGTGCAAAATTTCAAGCGGCTAGCTTTACTCCTTCGAAAGTTAGCGTGCTTTCGACAGACTGACGGACGGACATGACGATCAAATATATATACTTTATGGGGTCAAATGCAAATTTTGCCCATGAACATTCCACTAAGGAACAGGGGCAAACTTTTCACATATCAATGAGTGCAGTCCAATTTAAGTTTAAGCTCGGCTATATTAACAAGTATTGTTAATATAGCCGAGTCAGAACGGCGTGCCGCAGTGCGACACCTCCTTGTAGAGAAGTTTTACATGGCATAGTACCTTTCAAATGTTGCCAGCATAAGGAGAGGAAAACCACCGCTGAAAATTTTTTCTGATGGTCTCGCCAGGATTCGAACCCAGGCGTTCAGCGTCATAGGCGGACATGCTAACCTCTTGCAGCAACCCTTGCCGATGAAAGACCCCATCAATCCGGTACATACAACCGGCTGCCATGGGATTGATATTACACAATATGCATTCCCATATTTTTTTCTCAGCTGTGGCAACTCCGAAAGTTGTACACTTCATAACAATACAATACAATATGAGAATACATGCCGATTAGAGCGCGGTCTATTCGTATTTGGCGTACTTAAGAGAAGCCAGCACGTACGTTAAGCACATGTCTTTTAATAGCACCATAAGAGATGAGCTGCTTTTTTAACAATTCTTAAAAATGTTGTTAGTTTAAACAGCATACTTCGTTAGTACCCTTGAAAATAGATGTTTCGACATTTCCATTGATTGCAAGATTTTCCTCCATATTATCAACTGCATCAGTGAAAAATAACTTAATGAACTGAATATGGTGTTATTTATTGAGCTGATTACACGATTATTAACTTTTATTTTTAACTTTCTGTTGCAGGTATATTTTCCATTTTATATTTATTATTTAACTTATACCTTGTGATACATATGATAGCGTGTATGGGCAATAAACGCTTCATAAACAGCCGGGTAAGTTTTACAGCAAATGTGTCAATTTAACTTTTTTCAGCATTATCTACTAAATAAGGGGGTTTCCATTATATACATCTTCAAGTATTGTTTAAGTAAATATTAACTTAGATGGCTAGGGAAAAATCAATGATTTCAAGTTGCTTTTTTGCACTTGTAATCTAAATCGCAAGTCTTCATATACTGTGTTTTCAATGTCTCTCTGGTTGAAGCTTCCCCATTCTCATGACAATGGTGGCGTATAGCTCATAAGAGTACAGCTCTACACCGATATCCTTCGTTATTGCAGATTTGTCCATATTATTAACGGAGGATTATCCGCACAGGTATCCATGTTTACCCGTCGAGAGATGATCCTACTCGTTATCATCATATTTAGTCCAAAGAAGCATTTTAGCAGATTTTTAAATATTTTAAAAGTCTGTACCAATTGATGGCTGATTGATTTTATGGAATCCTTCATCGATCATGACCTAGACTATCGTGTCTGTTTCGTGCTATTTTAACAGATGATCCTGAGTCCGTTATGGTTATTCTGCAAAGTGTTATTAGTTTTATAGGGATACCAAACCCAAACATGGCCTTATAAATTATGAGACGGAACACCTTATTACTAGAGTCCGGATATTTATGCTAAATTGAAATTTCGCCATCAATTATTTGGGATATGCGGTGGTATTTTGCATAAATACATGCAAAATCGAAGTTCGGAAGTCATTATATGTTTACAAAATGAAATTTTATTGCAAAATACCACTGCATTTAGAAAATAGAGGATGTCGAAATTTAAATTTTGCATTAAAATCCGGACTCTACTTATAACTTATGATTCGTTGTCGACATATACATATTTCTCATGGGGTTTCTTTCTCTTCTGTCACTGGTCGGCAAGTCCGCCTATGATGCTGAAAAAAAAATCTTATATATCCTCCACCATGGATCGCATTTGTCAAGTTCTTTGAATTACTTTTTCAAATATACATGTATGAGTTATATCAAGTTATTGACCGATGTGGACCGTACCTGTCATGGCTGTTAGAATTGATATAAAAAAACCACCTCCAAAATTTCTGGCAAATTGAGTAATAACTGTGCCCTACAGAGGCTGAGAATGTCAAATGAGGTCGGTTTATATGGCAGCTATATCAGGTTATGAACCGATTTTAACTATACTTGGCACAGTTGTTGGAAACCATACGAAAACGACATTTGCAAAATGTCATCCAAGTTAGATAAGAACTGGGCCCTCTAGAAGCCAAATACGTCATATCGGGAGATCGGTTTTAATGGCAGCTATATCTGGCTATGAACCGATTTATACCATACTTGGTACAGTTGTTGGAAGTCATACTAAAAAGACAGGTCCGTAATTACAGCCAAATTGGAGAAGAATAGCGCTCTCTAGAGGATTAAGAAGTAAAATTGGGAGATCGGTTTAAATGGCAGCTATATCAGGTTATGAACCGATTTAGACTATGCCTTCCACAGTTGTTGGAAATCATACCAAAACGACATTTGCAAAATTTCATCCAAGTTGGATAAGAACTGCGCCCTCTAGAAGCTAAATAGTTCATATCGGGAGATCGGTTTATATGGCAGCTATATCTGGCTATGAACCGATTTAGACCATACTTGGCACAGTTGTTGGAAGTCATATTTCAAAAATTTCCAAAGAATTGCGCCCTCTAGAAGCTAAAGAAGTCAAGGCCCAAGATCGGTTTATATGGCAGCTATATCAAACATGTACCGATATTACCCATTTACAATCCCAATCGACCTATACTTATAAAAAATTTCAAGCGTCTCGCTTTAGTCCTTCAAAAGTTAGCGAGCCTTCGACAGGCAGACGGACGGACATGGCTAAATCGATTTAGAATGTCATGGCGATCAATAATATATATACTTTATGGGGATCTTAGACGAATATTTCAAGGTGTTACAAATGGAATGACGAAATTAGTATACCCCCATCCTATGGTGGAGGGTATTAGAATTAGATGTGGTTATCTCCTTACTACATTTATGAGGAATGACGACAATTAGGAGATATGTAGAATTCCTATGCTATTGGAGCTATATAAGGTTATGGGTCGATTCGTGTCATACTTGGTTTGGATGTTGAACATCATAGCAGAAGTCATCGTTCAAAATTTTGGGCAAATTAGATAAGAACTGTACCCTCTAGGGGCTCAAAAATGAAATCGGGAGATCGATTTATATGGGAGCTATATCAGGTTTTATACTGATGCGGATCATACGTGGCACGTACTTATGTTGAAGGTCACAGTAAAAGTCGTATAAAATTTGAGCCAAATCAGGCAGATCGGTTTATATTGGAGCTGTATCAGGTTTTGGACCGATTAAGACCATGTTGGAGGTCAGAGGGAATGTCATTGTGCAAAAACGGATTAGAATTGCCGGACTCGGCATTAAAAAGAGGACCCTTATCATTGAGCTTAAACTTTAATCTGAATGCACTCATTGATATGAGAGAAGTATACTTAGTACCTCTTTTAAATGTCATAGAAAAGGCCATAGTGCAAAATTTCAGCCAAATCGGATAAAAATTGCGATCTCTAGAGGCTCCAGAATTATAATCGGGAGATTAGTTTCTATGGGAGCTATGTCTTAACATGGACCGATTGGGTCTATTTGCAATTCCAACCGATCTATATTAATAACAGGGCGTCAGCCCTTGCCGATGAATCCGGTACGTACAACCGGCTGCCATAGCCAAGTTGTTGTTGCTGTAGCAGTTTGTTGTACACTGAGGCGGCAGCCCTTGCCGATCAAAGACTGCATCAGGTCAATCCGGTACGTACATGGGATTGCCATGGCCAAGTATTTGGGGTTTGCTCCAACTTAAAAAAAACCCTCTGAGGACATGTAGGTAGGGCGATTGGGATAATAATGAATGTCTGCCCTGTGGTTCTCCAATACATTCGCCAGTTCGTTTTCAGTACCCTCTCTATAAAGAGTTCGGACGTTGCAGGTGCAGATACGCAGATTACTGACCTTATCGAGTCTTTAGAGGGCGTAATTACTACTTTGCAAGTAGCACGGAATTCCTAAGTTAAAATCTTCTTTTGAGGTTACTTTTTAGTTCTTAGAACGCCGATTACTGGCTTAGGTCTATGTCCATAGTAGCATGGGTTGGATTTATATCCGCACCCTCTTTTCAACATAACCTAGTTACTATCCAATTTTTGTAGGTAGTGTTTTGCTATGACTTCGCACAGCCGTGCCATGTATAGTCGAAATTTGAGAATTTGACCCTTAAAAATTCCCAGGCAGACATTTAAAATGGTCGGAGCAGTATGAGACTATAAGGAAAGAACTTTGGGTCTAAAGTGCGATTCAGATAATCAAATTTGGCGTCAAGTTTCTTGGCTGTCCCTGCTGTTTGTTTTATAATTTTTCTGCAAGTCAATGTATCTCACGACTTGTCTGTTAGTGTTACTAGGAGTCACAACTTGGCATAAAATTGGCGTGTTGACTGCCCCTTCTTGAAAGATATTTTTAGTAAAATTGTAGAAATCCCGTATGATGAATTAAAGTTGTAGAAATCCCGTATGATGAATTATGGGTTTTTCAACTATTTCTAAGAATTCATAAGTCCACAGATTGTCTAAAATACCATTTTATGCTTAAAGTTGATGATATAACACCTTGAACTTATAAAACCATAGACAAAGATAATGTTTGACAAAATTGGTATTTTCTCATCTCTCACGAATTGCTAGTCACATATTTTATTATCAAAATTTTGTAGTATCATAATTTGTATGGTCATCTAACCATCCACCCAATACTTGACACTAATGCCTTTTTGACATGTTCATTTCTAATACATATGGGAGTGCTATGGGAAGTTGTTGTTTTTTTTTTTTTTTTTTTTTTTTTTGATAAGGTACCAACAAAAACAATGATTTATATCATTCATCATAATCAGATATACATGGTCTACGATCACGTATTTTTCATTAATCGCCGGTTGTGATAAGAAATAATAGGAGCTTTGTCTATATTATCTATTGGTTGCGCTCCAGCACGTTAAACATGACATATTGCGGTGTCACTTGGAATATTTTATGTGAACATTTCACTGAGCTTTGGCATATCAAAAGATATTAGTTGGTACAATGTCATATTTGGTGTGAGGTGATTGAGTTTCTAACCAAACGGCAGGCTGTACAAAAGGTTTTAACAAGACAATTACCTATAAATATTATCAGTGAGGGGATTCCACCCATGCCAAATTTGTTTGCCGCACTTTTCTCTCTGATGACTAGAGTGGTAGTGGGTGTCCATTCAATCGGAGCTCTATATTTCCTGTTTTCTTGATTTAATATATTAAAATCCTCGACTCTGCAATCATAGTTCACGTTTGCTAATTCTCTGGAAGATATTTCCTATAGGCACAAACTGAAAGAGATGAAAGTCGATGATCAAACTCCACAGTTCTGACGTGAACCATGATGGAGTCGATATAAGATTCGGCGCTGTCGAAATTGACATATTTTTACTATTTTATAATTTTATGTTTGTTTTCCTCTCATTTACAGTGGGTCCAAAAGTGGGTACTTCCAAGTCAAAATAGTTTTTCGATAAAGAATGCCAATTCCACATATGCTAGGTAAGTCTAATTTTTAAAGTAATTATAAAAAAACACCAAGACACATTCTTGCTGCACAATAAATCTGGCGTAAGCACTATAACTGAATGACTCATACATATGCACTAAAACTTTTTGGTTATTAATTTGGCACCAATACTAAAAAACGAACTATCAAAAATCTTCGATTTATATCTTCAAAAGTCCTTCTTTAACTCACCACTCTTACAAGACTCCCTTTTCTCTTTCTCTCTCTCACACACACTGTCACACTTTCTCTCTTACACACTCTCTCTTTGTTTGATATGTCCTTTCTGCTTTTGCTGTTCCATCTAAAAATGATCTTGAATTTTCTATTAATACACACAATTTCCTTGGAAATCCCTTCTTTTATCTCGCCCTCTCTCTCTCTCTCTCCCCTAACAGTGGTGTTTCGATAGACATAGCAAATGATAGTAATTTTAAATCGCTTCCCCCTCCCATTGTAACCGTATCGGAAAAAGTCCTTTCTGACTAACAAACGCCTGTGTATATAACCTATAGAAAGAATTTAAAAGTGCGAAAGATATTAAATAAAAACCAATATTTGTACATAAAATATGATTTTTTGTGTTTTAATGAATAATAATTAATATCTATTTTCAAAAATTTTTATATGATTTATACTAATATTGGATGACTGGTTTTATGTACATACATATTTTTTAAATATTTGATGTTTTAAACAATTTTATGATTTAAAAAATTTTATGTTTTATTTCTGTTTACAATTTAAGAAAGCCATGTTTTTATGTTTATTTACTTGTGTTGTCTCCGAATGGATTGATTACTTGAATGTGTTTGGTTGTTGGTTTTTAATCTAAAACTTTATTTAATCTTTTCTAAATATTATAGCAAATTCAAACAATTTTATAAAAGTGAAATTAAAAAAAAAATCCTTGGAGGATTGTCATTTGTTTTTTTTACATTCATGATGTGACAACTTGAGTCGGAAAGCCTTCGCTAGAGAATAAAAATCGGTAAAATGCCCGGTTTTAGTACTTTATGTGTGCCGAATGTTATCGCATGATATCGATAACTTTCCAGTGCAACTTTGCACTGAACCTGTACATCTGATTTGTCCTGGCATGTGCTGAAAAAACAGGGTCATTATTGACATTTTATTCTCTAGCGAACGTCTTTTGCCCCAATTTTTCATAATCTATCAGAGGTTTGCATGTCGCAAAGAGGTGTCGCACTGCGCCACGCCGTTCGGTCTCGGCTATAAAAAGGAGGCCACTTATCATTGAGCTTAATCGGACTGCACTTATTGATATGTGAGAAGTTTGCCCCTGTTCCTTAGTGAAAATGTTAATTTTTATCATTGAAATTCAGTTTTTAAGAATTCTTTGTCACAGATGGTTGCCATTCAATTTGAGTCGAAAGTCCTTCGGGCGACGAAAAGATTCGTTTTCAATTTTTTTGCCTGTAAGGCAATTATTTCACAATTTTTTGTTTGTTTCTCTTTCAAGACGAGCTCAATGATCGGAGATTTTTATACGCTCCACCATAGGATGGCGGTATACTAGTTCATCATTCTGTTTGTAACTCCTCGAAATATTCGTTATGGGTCTTACCCCATAAAGTTTATGTACTCTTGATCGTCATGACATTTTAAGTCGATCTAGCCATGTCCGTCCGTCTGTCTGTCGAAAGCACGCTAACTTTCGAAAGAGTAAAGATAGCCACTTGAAATTTTGCACAAATACTTCTTCGTAGTGTAGATCGGTTGGAATTGTAAATGGGCTATATCGGTCCATGTTTTGATATAGCTGCCATATAAACCGATCTTGGATCTTGACTTCTTGAGTCTCTAGAGGGCACAATTCTTGTCCAATTTGGTTGAAATTTTGCATGAGGTGTTTTATTATAACTCAACAACTGCGCTGGACTTCTAACCACTGTGTCAAATATGTTCTACAATCTTCTCTTCCTCAACGTCCTAACAGCTTCTGCAGAAGTCGTTACTTGCAACCTTCAGTCTGTCTTGCACGTTTTTCGATCAAACGGTGACAACGACTTAGACGTCTGTTTTAGCCAGTGACATGAAGCGGTGGACCTCTTTAAGTCTAGAGCGACATAATTTTAAATTCAGAAATGCGTTTCCCAAAGATTTAATGACGGCCTGGCTTTCCAAGAAGATATTCAATCATTGTTATAACACTATATTTTAGTAATTCCACAACTTCTTTAAATGCAAGGATCGCGGATTGATACACACTACACCCTGGTCGTCTAGTTTGGAACCATCCGTATAGAGGTCTATGTAACTTCTTTTGCTAGGGATATTGTAGTTCCAATCGGTTCTATCAGGAAAAGTACCATCAAGCGTTGATCAGTATAAATGGAGTGCCATGAGTTGCCATATTTTGAAGAGGGCTATGATATGGGGGTTGGGAAATCCCAAGTCAGGGCATAAGGTCAGTGGAGTAAAACCCCAAAAGGGTTTAAAATTATAAAGTCACATTTTTCTAGGACCTTTTCATATTGTCTAAACTTAATATAAAGGGTCCTCCGATACTTGTGCTCAAATATTTATATCAGATTCGTACTCTACTCTTAAATACCTTTCATTGGAATTTCATGTTTTAACGATTGATCTATATGCTCGTTTAGGGGATTTTGGGGAGAGGCGTGCCCCTTAGGTACCTGACCCCAGATTGAAATGTGTGATTAGTGGGTTGGTATTAAGTACCAATGGAGGCCATCATAGCACAGAGGCTAGCATGTGACGCTGTACACCTGGCTTCGATTACTGGAGGAAATAAAACAAGTTCGGTCGGATCGAATCTTATATACCCTCCACAATGGATCGCATTTGTCGAGTTCTTTTCCAGGTATCTCTTTTTAGGCCAACAAAGGAAATAAGAAAATAATTGCTATGCTATTGGAGCTATATCAAGTTATGGTCCGATTCGGACCGTAATCGAGTTGAATGTTGGATACCATAGTAGAAGTCATTGTGTAAAATTTCAGCTAATTCGAATAAGAATTGCGTCCTTTCGGGGATCAAGGAGTAAAATAGGGAGATCGGTTTATATGGGAGCTGTATCAGGCTATAGATCTATTCAGGCCATATTTAACACGTATGTTAGAGGTCATAGAAGAAACCCTTGTACAAAATCTCAACCAAATCGGATAATAATTGCGCCCTCTTGTGGGTCCAGAAGCCAAGATCCCAGATCGGTTCACATGGCAGCTATATCAGGTTATGGACCGATTTATGCCACACTTAGCACACTTGTTTAAAGTCATAACGAACCATGCAAAATTTCGTCTAAATCGGATAGGAATTGCGACCCATAGTGGCTCAAGAAGTCAAGACCCCAGATCGGTTTATATGGGTAGCGGGTCATCCATTATAGAGTTTGACGAAATATTACCATGAGCCAATGGTGAATTCATTCCAGGAATGATTTCTTCAAAATGATTGTCTAGGGTTCTGCTGGCGTTTCCGGTTGGCGAATGAAACATTGTCTTATTTGCTTTAACGTGTAGTCGGGGTCACCAATTGACCAATTGCAAAACGAAATAAAACGCAAAAAATTAACAAATTTATGAATATTTTTATTTTTGTTTCCTGACACATCACTTATATTTTTACGACTAAATCAAACTTTACAATGAAAAGAAAAGAAAATGACAATCCAATGGCTACTCAGTCTAATATATTTTTTAAAGCTCAAAAGTGTTATATAAACTAACAAAGAAAATAAAAACAACCTACTTTGTTAAAAAATAAATAATTTAAACGATTGAGAACTATAAATGTGGATACACCACACACGTAATGCAAAATTTCAGCCAAATCGGATAAGAATTGTGCCGTCTAGAGGATCAGGAAGTCAAGATTCAAGATTCAAGATCTATTTATGTGGCAGCTGTATCAGCTTATAAACCGATTTGAACCATACTTAGCACAGTTGTTGGAAGTCATAAAAAATCACTTCGTGCAATATTTCTGCCAAATCGGATAATAATTACGCCCTCAGTCAGGATCCAAGATCGGTTTATATGGCATCTATATCAAAACATTGACCGATATGGCCCATTTGCAAAACCGACCTACACTAATAAGAAGTATTTGTGCAAAATTTCAAGCGGCTAGCTATACTCCTTCGAAAGTTTGCATGCTTTCGACAGACAGACGGACGGACGGACCGAGGGACGGACATGGCAAGACCGACTTAAAATGTCATGACGATCAAGAATATATATACTATATGGGGTCTTAGACGAATATTTCGAGGAGTTACAAACGGAATGACGATATTCCTATGGTGGAGGCTATAAAAATTAGGTGCTATGTCATGTAAAAACTTCTCCCATAAGAGGTGTCACACTGCGTCCAGCCGTTCGGACTCGTCTATAAAAAGGCTCATTGATGGTTAATTTGAATCAGACAGTACTCATTGATATGTAAGAAGTTTGTTCCTGTTCCTTAATGGAATGATCGTGGATAAAACATTACCAGTGCAGGGGTTGTGGGTTCGATTCCCGGCAGAAGCCTTGGTCTGTCGTAAGTGTGGTATCACAAAAGGACTGCCACTCTTACCTAACCTAACAAACAAAAAATCGCATAAATTGATCTACCTTTTTGCTATATATTTCGGATTTACCCTAAAATTAGGGGTTTAAAATATGATGAGCTTTAAGCTCCAAAAAAAGTTTGTTATAAATTAATCAAGTGTTTAAGTTTATTTTTTATTAAGTGTAATATATTGCTTGAAATTTTAATAATACAAGTGCTTGATTTGTTTGATTGTGGTTGTGGTTTTTGTTTGTAATGTCATCATCATTATTCTACATGTGCTTTCATTTTTTACTTTTTGGTCGTTAAAACAGCATCATTTGAAAACATTTTAAAAACATATGTAAGTGTATTGATATTTTGAATAGTGCGTATGTTGAATTTTGAATGAATAATTTTTAAATTTTAATGTTTTCTATTTTCTGTTTCATGTTTTATTGTAATATGTTCTTCTCCCGTCCCCAACCTACCTCAAATGTTTTTGTGTACTTTGGTTCGACTGATTTCTGTTTTGTGTGTTTTTTCTGTCTGTCTGTACGTACCCTCAATTGATCTGACTGAAACAAATTTCAAATAAAAAAAATTATAAAAATAATAAAAAATCTGTGATTAACCCATCACTGCTCTAAATGCGAAAAACACAAAAATTTAAAATGGATGATAAACAATTTTGGCAAAATTTCTGGATATTTTATGGGTGTTTTTCGAATGTGTCATGTTCTGTTGATAATCGTAAATGGATATCTCTCTAACAACTCTAAAAATCTCAACTAATCAGTATCTCATATAACCTGCAAAGCTTTGAAAACTGACAAGGTGCTGAGGCTGCATTCAAAACGATCGGGTCTGCCTTCACTGAACTGCACCGCTACACCATAGAAATTGAAATTTTGAAAAATTCACACACACACATGTCCTTTTTGTTTTGTGTTCGAGTTTAAATTAGTTTCGTTAATAATTCCACATGGAACTAAAGTGATTTTTCTATATATTTTCCCTTTTACCATTAATTATCATCAACATCGACCACATCATTGATTGATCTGCCTGACCAAATGGCGGTTTTCGTTGTCTTTAAACCAAAAATATAACATCAAATGCTCTCATTCCACGCGACCACGCTAATAACATCAAAAAAAAAAAAAAACAAACCAAAAAACCCATAATTATACTGCAATCACTTCTCGATCGATGGGCCAAATAAACCACCAATTCAATGAACTTAAATCGTATACCATATTTCGCATATAACAAACCAAAATGATTGAATGGCTTGTGCGAATTTTGAAAATTTTAAAACGCAAATGTGTGTAATTGAAAAAAAAAACAACAAACAAAAATCGGTGGCACACTTCATCTTGGCTTTCATCTGGGGGCAAAATTTAAATTGATGGGCCATATGGTGTTGTGTTGTTGCATGCATTTAAATTTTTGGCACAATAACCATAAAATAATGGCTCCTCTGCCTGGCCTTAAAAATTGGATATTCTGGAAAATTAAACAACAACTACGACAATGCCCACTATTCAACAACGCTTGCTACTTCAATCAATCAATCCAATGCCATATGTCGTCTACGCTTTTTATCTGGAATCCTGTTATCCTACAGCGAGTTATCACTACATGATAGTGGCATACCTGTATTCTCGTTATCCTATCGAAACTATTGAAATTATACAACTCCTTATGTGATTACCAATTTATTTAATTTATTGCCTTTCTTCATTTCGGTTTAGTTTGTAAACTTTAAATTGTAGTAATATTTACTTAAATTAAACAGCTTTCCTTCTAATCACCTCTATGGTCACAAGAAACTACTTTCATGTACATTTTTAAGTTCATTATCGTTTTCTCTATAGAAATTCTGTTATTCATACAGTGAATGTCAAAAATAGGTAAACATAAAAAATCATATATAATTCTATGTAAATGTAAAAAAATACAAATATAAATTTTTTAAAGCAAAAACCAATAATTTGAATGGATATTTCCTTGTAACACACAAATTTCAATATAGCATTTAGAAAAAAATGTTGTTTACCTACTTTTGTTACTCACTGTATAACGGTGTTTCTGCAATTTGGGGTTTTCTATTCTCAAATTTTTCAATCTCATACATTGTTTTGTTATCTAGAATTTTGTTTGAAATAAACATGTGTAAATATAAACAAGAATTTCAGCTTTACTTTTTGCCTATTAGTATTTATTTTGTAATTAAATACTTAATTTATGGTCTATTATGTTATTTTATTGTAGTTAGTTATTTTATAAACAATAAGCAATATGTGCTTAAACAAATCTCTTGTCATACTTTGCCTTAAATTTCATACATCATATTTTGTAGAAAATCTAAAATCTTCTATAAACACAAAAACAAAAATCTTTGAATATTTAAACAAAATCGCCATGCAATCATTTAATTTCTACATAATTACAATTTAAATGTGTAATAATTTTGTTTTTGTAAAAATATCGGAAATCATTCTGTTTTATTTTATTGGGGATTCCGTTTTGTTGTTATCGTTCTGTTTAACCTTGGTTTAGCCGTTGTTATTAATTTTCATTTCTATACGAAATTTTAGCTGCTTCCATTGCATATCATCTCAATCGATTGTGTTTTGTAAACATTTATTTATTTTTAATATTTTTGTTTATTTTTTTTAGCAATCATGCTTATGAATTATTTGAATAATTTGTTGTAAACCATCGTTTGATTATGAAATAAAAAATAAATCCTTTTAGTTTTGTTGTGTTGTAGCGTCTTTTTATTTCTATTTATTTGAATTGGTTTTCAAGAATATTTACTAGTAATCCACAATAGAAAAGTAGTTTTGTTGTCCCCATTTTTGTTGTGGTTTAGTTTGAATGTCCCTTCGGTTTTACATGATTTACGTATTTGTTGTAATCGTAAGTATATGGAAATTTTAAAAATATATATTTCAAGATGAGATTAATATTATATTTTAAGTTATCAATAAAGATTTTCTACATAACAGCTGTGCTGCTTCGTTTTTTTTAATGTTTGAAGGAATCTTGACTTAGTATTACTTCATTCAGACTATTGCAAAGTATGTAGCATAACGCTTGAAGTGCTATCAAGGGGCCCATTCCAAATATATATTGGGAGGAGATATTGCAAAATTGCGAATTTTGCCCATGAATATTCCACTAAGGAACGGGGGCAAACTTCTCACATATCAATGAGTGCAGTCCGATTCAAGTTTAAACTCATTAAAAAAGCGCCTGCTTTTTTTATAGCCGAGTCCGAACGGCGTGCCGCAGTGCGACACCTCTTTTAGAGAGAAGTTTTACATGGCATAGTACCTCACAAATGTTGCCAGCATTGGGAGGGGAAAACCACCGCTGAAAATTTTTTCTGATGGTCTCGCCAGGATTCGAACCCAGGCGTTCAGCGTCATAGGCGGACATGCTAACCTCTGAGCTACGGTGGTCTCCAAGAGAAGGAGGAGATATTGATATCGCTTTCCGATGACAGTTATGTAAACCGAATGTTTAAAATTTTGAAACAAAAAATTTATTGGGTAAACACTGTAACAAAAAGTGAAAAACCATGACATATTGTTTAAAACGTATACTAATTTCGTCATTCTGTTTGTAACACCTCGAAATATGCGTCTGAGACCCCATAAAGTATATAAATTCTTGATCGTCATGTTATTTTAAGTCGATCTAGCCATGTCCGTCCTTCCGTCCGTCTTTAAAAACACCCATTTTGACAATTTTAGTCCTGATAATCCGGGGCACTCGTAATCCGAAGTCATTACCAACTCGGCCACCGGAGCGACCCACTTAGATACCGCTAAAATACTTGTCTCTTGAATCAATGCAACGATTCATCTCACAAGCGGCTTGTACAAAAACGCAAATGATTTCGCGGTGGCGCTGATGTGTATGTGTATGTAGTGCTATGAAGCAAACGAGCGACATCTGAGTTAAAACTACAACCGCAAATACTTATTCTAATGGGTCTCTTGAATATGCGGTGGTATGATGAGTGTTAGTTAAACACAACGGAAACACCGCAATTTTATTTCCGATTCAAGTTTAAGATCAATGATAAAGGACCTCCTTTTTATAGCAAATCCGAACAGGGCTGCCATAGCAAATTGTACAGTACCTCACAAATGCGGTGGAGATACAGTACCAGACATGCACCAACTTAGAGGCGTGGCATGGAAAAAATATATGGATTTTATAAGTAGCACGGAATTCTTAACTTTGATTTTCTTTTTCGAGGTTACTTTTTTAGTATTTAGAGCGCACAACAAGACGATTACTGTTTAATATCCGCATACTTTTTTCAACCTAACTTTACCACCGCTGGTAATTTTTATTTTTGGATGTTTTCCGCCAGGATTTGAACTCAAGCTTTCAGCGTTATGGGCGGACATGTTAACCTTTGGGCTATATTAAAATCTATTTTTGTTAATATAAATGGGTTTTCTAATCGCGGCAAAAGCTATTATGATTCGAATCAATGTGCTGTGTCGATTCGGTGTTGCCATTTTCGACTTATATTCACACCCAACACCGCCATTGATATAGATGACTTTAAAAGCGGTGGTAGACAAAGCATCGCCACTCATATCAAGGAGTTGAGCATAAGATCGCATCAATTGCGTAGATAATACCACCGCATGGTTATGAGTATACCGCATATCAGAAATATAGCACCGAATGCAGTTCTCCGAGTTTGTATGTGATATCGTTTGGAAGAGGCTAGAATGTTCACCTAAGACGCTGAATATATTCGAATCCTAGTGAGAACATTTGGTTTTGAGGTGGACGAAACAACCATCCAACATAGTGTCCATATACCATCCATACTTATCTCCCTCTTACTTCCACTTAAAATAAATCTTGTCTTTTAAAAGTATGGAGCTTTCTTTGGTGGCATTAGGTGGATGTTTTGTACTATAGTGGCAATACAATCAGATGAAACGATTACAGGTGAACTGTACTCACATTCCACTTTCAAGGCCAATGGCATTCTAAGGTCATCTCTGACTGAGAAATATCTGTTCCAAAATAATATGGCTAAAACCACTTTAAATTTCAAGAAGATGAAAGAGATTCATACATAGACTTTACAGCCTCAGAGACTGTCGTGGTGCATAGGTTGTCGGTCTATAACACTGAACTTCAGATTTAGAATCCTGGCGTGAATATCAGAAACAATTATAGGTAAGCTGACAGAAGTATTGCCAATTCAAACGGCCACATTTTTTTATGTGAAAATATTTTTTATTGATTCAAATGACAAAAATGTGTGGAAGTAGTCTAAATTTCAGAATCCTTCACTATTTTTTTTTTGCCTTGACTGCGTTCAAAAAACAAATTGCAATCTACACGAATGTAATCTGCCTTTGTTTTGGTCCATTTCCGTACAATGGCTTTCTTCAGCGCTATGTCCATACTGACATGGAGGCCACCATAGCGCAGAGGTTAGCATGCCCATCTATGAAGCAGAAGCACGTGAAATTTTACACAAATACTTCTTATTAGCGTAAGTCGGTTGGGATTGTTAATGCGCCAAAGCGGTTCATGTTTTCAACTACCTGCCATATAAACCGATCTCCCGATTTGACTTCTTAAGCCTCTAGAGGTCGCAATTTTTTATCAGATTTACAATAGTTGAAATATTGCATGTGGCGTTTTGTTTTAACTTTCAACAACTGTGATATGGTTCAAATTGGTTTATAAACTGATATATATAGCTGCGCAATTCTTATCGATGTTGCTAAAATTGTATACAATGATTTATGCTATGACCTTCAATATCCATGGAAAGTATGGCCCGACTCAATCCATAACTGCTGCCCATCACTTCAGATGGAAAATTGCTTCTGGTGGCCGTTTGTAGGCTCAAATTCTAGGATGGATGATTTTGGGAGTTTACGAATTGCTCACATAGCACGATGTTCGGAAATTCACTACGCTTATGCAAGAGCAGCTCTTTGTGTCTACTTTTTATTATACCCACCACCGTAGGATAGGGGGTATATTCATTTAGTCATTTCGTTCGCAACACATCGATATATCAATTTACGACCCTACAAAGTATATATATTTCGGATCGTTGAAAAATTCTAAGACGATTTAACGATATCCGTGTGTCTGTCCGTCCGTCTGTTGTAATCACTCTAGAGCCTTCAAAAATTGAGATTTTGAGCTGAAATTTGGTACAGATACGTCTTTCTGATGCACGCTGGTTAAGTTCTTGAACGGGCCAAATCGGACCATATTTGGATATAGCTGCTATATAGACCGATTTTCCGATAAAGGGTCTGAAGCCCATAAAAGCTCTATTTATTACCCGATTTCGTTGAAATTTGAAACAGCGGGTAGTTTTAGGTCTTCCGACGTCCGTCTCAAATATGGTTTGTATCGGACAATATTTAGATATAGCTTCCATACAGAGCGATCTGCCGATAAAGGATCTGAATCCCATAAAAGCTTTATTTTTTATCCGATTTCGTTGAAATTTTAAAGAGTGCATAGTTTTAGGCCACATGCTATTCGACCCAAATATGGTAAAGATTGGATTGTATTTAGATATAGCTGTCATATTGACCGATATGCCAGTTAAGGGTCTGAAGCTCATAAAAGCTTTATTTATTACCCGATTTTGTTGAATTAGAAATACAAAATTCAACGGCGACTTATATTTATTAGACCACTCAATGTCCGTGCCGAATTTGGGTGCATAAATTATCCAATTTTCACCAGATTGTGTCAAAAGGGGGTTTACATATGCATCCGAGGTGGCGGGTATCCTAAGTTCGGCCCGGCCGAATTTAATGCCTTTTTACTTGTTTGCTTTGTTGTGATATCGTGTGCAACATTACCGTTGTGACCTAAGAGGGTATTTTTTTACCCTTTTTAATCAATATCCTTTTTTGACCCCTTTTTAATTTTTGCCTTAATTTCTCTTTGTTTACACTTATTGTTCTATATAACGACGTAGTGTTGTCTATTACGTTTCACCGTCAAATCTACTAACATGTTCGTATTCGTATTCGATTTGTTCGCCAATTTATCGATATCAGTTATTTTTATAGAGAAAAAAAACACAGTTTAACAGTGATCAATTGGAAAGAAATCTGCACGAACTATGGGAAACAGGCTCAGAATCATATGTCACATTTCATTCAGAGCCAAGAAATGTTGACCAACCGAAATTACCCGCAAATATAATTTCCTGGATTTTCTCCAAGGAATGGCAATGTCTGTATGCGAATTTGCCCATGAACATTCCATTTTTATACACGAGGATACTTCTCTCATATCAAGTGTTTACAAGTGTCGCCAGCACTAGGAGGAGATAACCACCGCTGAAAATTTTCTGATGTTTTCTCCGGGATTTGAACCAAGGCTACAGTGGCCCTTAACTTCAGTATAGATGGGTCAAACAAGATGATAAAACTAAGAAAGGCTTTGACCCTTTTTGTCACTTTTTTTAAACTACCACAATTTATGGTGCGATACACAATCATTTTGTTCACTTTGAGTTGTTTGATATCGTCAACGAAAGATTCGGTTAGGCTTATGTAACAGTCTGCCATCAGACTCACTTAGACGACTTCGTCCATTGTGATACCACAGGAATAGATAGAAGGAACATGCCATATATTTGACTTGACTTTAAAAAGCACAACATTTTGCAAATATTCACATCCGCTTATTCAAACAACTTCAAATAGCCGAACTTCAGACAAGTTCTCAAAGAAATGAGAACCTAAAGTGGAACCCTTTCTAACTTATAGCTGGCAAAATATCGGATGCACCATCGATACTATCGATATTTCCTTTTTTGTATGAATATCGATTCATATTTTTCCTATCGATACTGTCGGCGAAGTTAAATTTTTTTGCCAAAAAAAAACAAACTTCGTTTCTGAAAGGTATATGTTCGTCTTTTCCAGCAGACAGCGCTAAATGTTTAACAAACAGCAAAAAAGCAAAACGATTTGTTTTTTTTTTACAGAGAACGGAGAGAGAATGAAAGAAAAAAAATCAACTGATATTTGAAGACATTTTCAATCGGCACATTTGACATCCTTAATTATGTTCATGGGGCCTATTCACTTTATGCTTTCGCAATTGACCTAACCTTCAATTAGTCAATCCGGGGTCTTTGCATTGATATTGTTTCTATATAAATGGATCTACTGATTTTTACTTCTCATTTTCGTTTGAATTATAGGTGATGGGAAATTGATGATAGTATCGATACTATCGATATTTATTATTAGAAATGTCGAAAATGCGAGTATCGATAGTAAGCCAGATATATTCTAACTGCCAGTGCGGCACAAACACACACCGAGGAGGTGTTCTATAGTCTCCTCTTCCTTGTGTATCCAGTACAAAAATAATTTTTTGATTTCTAACCCGCAGATGTTTTGACTATTTAAATCAGCACCAAGATTTAAGATCGGTTTACAAATGTCTTCACAAATCAGAAAATACGAGGTCAGCCTTGATTAAAATCAAAAAAAGTAATTATGTAAGTCGAATATCTTCACAACAATTAGAGATATTTGGCATAAAAAATATGTTTTATTGGACTTGAGAATCACTATCCAACGAATAGAGAAATTTCGGAAATCGAACCACAAATAAACATTTCGCAGCGCAAACCAAAATTGGTAGAGGATAACTTAATCAGAGGGTCTCGAATAAGGCCCAGATTCCAATTTTGCATACCGTCTAACCAATATCTCCGCTCTTTACATTTCAAATTTCATAAAGATTCCAATTCTTTCAAAAATGGGAGACAGATTTTCACTGCTTTTAAATCTTTCCAATGGGTGATTTGTCGAGATAGTATAGGAAAAAAGACGAGGTGTCTACATTGGATGGACAGTTTTGCCCATTTTTATACCCACCACTATAGGGGGTATATTCATTTGTCATTCTGCTTGCAACCCGTCGAAATATCCATTCTCGACCCTACAAAGAATATATATTTCGGATCGTTGTAAAATTCTAAAGCGATTTAACGATGTGAGTGTGTCTACAGCCTTCAACAATTTGAGATATTGGGCTGAACTTTGGCACAGATAAGTCTTTTTTTTTGCACACAGGTAAAGTTCTTGAATGGGCCAAATCGGACCATATTTGATTATAACTCATAAAACCTGCATTTTTTACCCGATTTCGCTGAAATTTTAATCAGTGAGTTGTTTTAAGCTTCCTGTCATTCGACTCAAATATGCTTCAGATTATACTTTAATAAGATATAGCTATCATATGGACCGATCTACCGATTTTGGGTCTGAAACCCATAAAAGCACCATTTATTCGCCGATAGCGCTGAAATTTGAAACAGTGAGTTGCAACTGAGACTCCCGACATCCGCCCAAATATGATTCGCATCGGACTTTATTTTGATAAAGCTGCCATACACAACGATCTGCTGATTAAGGGTCTGAAGCCCATAAAAGCTTTATTTATTATCCGATTTCACTGAAACCTCCCGACATTCGACCCAAATATGGTTCAAACCGGACTATATTTAGATATAGTTGTCATGTAAACCGACCTGCTGATTAAGATCTATTGATATTTTTTCGATGGATATTATCGCAAAAGTTAATTTTTTTTGCACAATTAAATAAAAATAAGCAATCCGACGCTGAATGCATCCTTAAAGATAAATTGCGCCTATAGGGGGCGTAATTTCATCTGATTAGTCTAACATTTTGTACAATGATTTCTCTCATGACTTTATTAATCTTAGTTTTATTTGGTCTGTGCATTGATATTGCTTTTACATAAATCGATCTCCTGATTTCTACTTCTTATTTTCGTTTGAAATATAGGTAATGGAAAATTAACGATAGTATCGATATTTATTATTAAAACTATTGAAAATATCGAATGTTGCGACTATCGATAGTTTGCCAGCTCTAGTCTGAAGCCCATAAAAGCTTTATTTATTACCCGATTTTGCTGAAATTTAAAATAGTGAATTTTTTTAAGCCTCCCGACAACCGACCCAATTTGTTTCAGATCGGACTACAGTGAGATATAGCTGCCCTATTGACAGATCTGCCGACATAGTGTATACATCGCGTAAAAGACGCATTTATTTTCCGATTTCGCTGGAATTTGACACAGTGACTTGCATTTAGCCTCCCGTAATCTGACCAGAATAAGATCCATATCAGACTTTATTTGGTTTTTAATAAAATTGGCATGAATCGAAAGATATTTTCCAGAGATGTGCAGAATATATATGAAAATTAATTTTCCAAAAAGAATTTCCATGAAAATGAAGAATAAATGTAATAATAAAAAGCGGCAAATTGTTGTAGCTTTTTACCTAAGCATCCGTTATTTGTGTAATATGTTGGCAATTGTTAAAACTTTGGCATCACACTTATTTAAACATTTAAGGAGTTAAATTAAATAATTATGTGGTCATACCATACATTGAATTAATGAATAAGTTGGCGGGGAGTTAAAACAAGTAAAGTAAAGAGGGCGCAGTATTTTGCTCGCATTATGTAATGGGTCCCATATGTTTTAAGGTAAAAATTAATATATGTTTCTATGTGCGTAAAGACTCAGATTTACTTGCAACATTCCGATAGTTTAAAATGATCATGTGATGAAAACAGTGCATTTCAATATGAGAAGGTGTGGGTGAGGGATTGCCCTGCCACTGAACATCCCAAAGCGATATGTAGCGCGATCTGGTAATATGTGGTCTCGAATATGACGCCAAATGTGTGGTGGTCATCCTTTTTTCTTAAACTACCTATCATGACAATGAGGGTTCTATAAATAGAGTACAAACCTTACATTGAAATATGGATTCAACTTTCAGAGAGTTTTACCCCATAAAGGCACCAACGGACATGTAGCCTTACTATGACAGTATACGGCTCAAATTCAAGGTATTTGAGAATAAAGCGGAATTTGAAATCGAAATTTTGGGTTGATTTAAAAAATCTGGGTCTAAATGAAAATTGCACTGCGTTGAACCGAATGGTATTGGTAAGTTGAGTATGTCAACAATGTGGAGTATAATTGAAGTCAAGATACACCCATGAGATTTATAAGCTTAGATTATAAATATAAGTAAATTTTTATTGTGTATTGTAGAAGGTACAGCGGAGGGTGCTTGGATTGGCTAGTTAATTTTAAACGCATCTACGTTTAGTCCTCTTTACAGAATAATAAGCTTAATAGAATGCTTTAGGTCAAATATTCCTCATATAAACAAAACAAAACTTTTTTGACCAAAAAATGCAAAAATTGCCTTTTTTTATTCTTTAATTTGTAACTAGCATAATTTTTGGCTTAAGATTAAACCTTAGCATACATTGCGTAGAGCTTAGCATGTCCGCCTGGGACGCTAAACGTCTGGGTTCGAATCCCGGCGAGAACATCAGAAAAAAAATTTTAGCGGCGGTTATCTCCTCCTAATGCTAGCGACATTTGTTAGGTACTTCGCCATGTAAAAACTTTTCCCCAAAGAGGTGTCGCACTGCGGCACGCCGTTCGGACTCGGCTATAAAAAGGAGGTTCCTTATCATTGAGTTTAAAACTTGATTGGACAGCACTCATTGATATGTGAGAAGTTTGCCCTTGTTCTTTAATGTAATGTTAATGGGTAAATCAGTTAAAAAATTGAAAATCGGTTAAGAAATTCCTTTGCAAACAACAAATTAAGAGAACAGCCTTTGCGAACATTTCAAAACATAATTTTTGTTAGTCGATTTTTTTGGACCCAATAAAAGCATGTATTTGTATGGTTTTCCAGCAAATAAAAAAATGAAAATCGGACCATAAATGCGCCTTTGGCAGTCCAAAGAAAGGCGGAGGTGACCAAATTTGAAGGCACATCAATGGGCCGCCGGGCCTACTAGGGTCCTGAAATTTTGCACATAGTCTGGATAACAGCTATAACCATATAAAATTTCCATATCTTTATCCATGCACAAATGACAGACTTTTTTCCCATTCCTCTGTGTGATGTACTTTTCCAGACATAAAACACTTTCATACTTATGCCATTCATCACATCATTGTTAACAACGCATGCGTTGTTGTTATGTAAACATCATTATGATAAAAACAGACAAATTAGGAAACAATTTAAAGCACATGCATAAATATTTCCTTTGATCTAAATAACCACTTTATGAATTTCCTTATATCTTCTTCTTCTTCTAGAATATCAACTAATCCCGATGCAGAAGCTGATCTCTTCAATGGTGAGGATGCGTAGCCATTACTGGGCGATGCAGAATCGGATGATAATAGCAGTGATGATATTGACGTCTTTAGTCATGTCCAGGTTAAATGTGATGTGACAGTACATCCCAGTTCATATCGCCAAGGAAGCGAAAGTAGTGGCGGTGAAAGTGCCAGTGGAAGTATCATTAGCTAACATCGACTTAATTTTATATCGATTCTTGCATCATCATCAACAGCTTTAGCTAGACATTTTCTTCTCATTACTATTTAAGCATAGGGCTTTTAAGATTGTCTTTAAACCAAAGGTTACACTTTTCAATAATAAGATGTTTTTTTATTAAGAAAAAATTCTGTACAAAATGTAATTGTCATTAAAAATATTTTGTTTTCTGCAAAACATTTTTGATTTTCTTTAGTTTAAGTCAAAACAAAAGGCACTTTTAAGTAAAAATTTTTTGAGGAGTTACGTGATTTCCATACACCCAGAGAAATAAGTTTGCTGTTATCAGCAAACAACACTGTTTATCGATTCATAATTTAGAGATGAGTTTTAATATAAAATTCTTTTAAGTATTTATGACAACTGCAATGTAAAGTCGATTTTTTTAATATTTGTACCATTTGAAAACATTTGCCATTTTAACAAAAAGGACACAGACTACTTTTCCTTTTTCATCAGACTTTTGGTTGTTATAGCAAATTTTTTGTTACTGTTGCCACCATTAAATTTTTTTTGAGTGTAAGAGTGCAACTTTAAAATAAGCATTTGTTTATATTTCTTTGTTATATTAATGTCTTCTGTCACACCTAACTGTCTTCTGAGTTATTATTAGTGCTATTTCCTTAAAAGTTTAACTGTTAAAACAAGTCTACTTAAACTATGTCAATCCATCATTATCTACAATAGTTTATGTATATAGTAAAGGCTGTGAAATTAAAAAATGAAAACATCACCTTTAATTGATTTATAATTCCTACACAATAAATGTACTATAATCGTCTAAACTAATAAAAGAAGTAAAAAAATAAAAAAATAATTAATAATGCCATACCCTCCATCCTATCTATTTAATAGAAATATCAATGAATATGCAATCGAAATATTGCGTCACTAATGGAGAAAAACAGTTACTACTTTGTTTTAGTCTAAATCATAGGAATTGCAATTGTTTTTCTAAAAATATCTACAAGCATCACTTGTTCACTGAATTCAATGTTTATCAAATCACTAATTAATTTAAGTTTTTTATTTGTCACACACACATATTCCGTAACGTATGAATGTTCTTTGTTTTGAAACAATGGTCAAAAGTGCAATTTCTCTTAATTGTAAGTTATGTAGTTGTATATGTTAAAATTACTTTTAATTTAAAAAAAAGAAGTTAATTTATAAAGTTCAAAGTTTGTACATCTGTGGCATTTTAAATAAAGAAATATTTTCAAAAATTATAAATCTATATTTTAATAATGATCTGTGTCAAAAAGACTGTTCTTACGTTTTCTAGAAAGAATATGTTGATAAATAAACCAGTAGGGAAAGGCAAAAGTAGGGCGGAGACGACTATATAATACTCTACACCACCGAGTCAACATACGTACTACTTTCAATATACGAAACCTATGTTGAAATCTAGTCGGAATTTAATTTTGCAAACTGAACAGAACCTTGTAAGACTTTTTTCGATAGGACTTAAATGGTCGCTACTAGAGACTTTTTATTGGATGAAAGATATATCGGAGATATATCTAAATCTGGACCGACTTTAATGAAATTTAGCACGCGTGCTAGGGCAATAAATAAAATATCACAAACGTTAAACAAATGTCACATATCGGATGAAAGATGTGTATGGAACCTATATCTTAATCTGAACCGATTTCCATAAAATTTTGCAAACGTCAAATTAAACATCTCATGCAAAACTGTTAAAGATCGGACTAAAATTGTGAATTTTATCGTTTTAAAAGGCCTATTGGCTGAAAGACATATATGGGAGCTATATCCAAATCTGATCCGATTTTGATGAAATTGTGCACATATTTCTGGACATTACAAAAAAGCACTTCGTGCCAAATTTCTGGCCCGAGCCCCCACTCCCAAAATGAAATTTAATGAAAAATTTTAAATTAATGTTATTCTAAACAAAAATTTCATTAACATTTTTATTAAGCCAAAATTTCATATTTATAATATTCTACAAAGACAACATTTTGCTGAGGCTAGGGCCGCCTTAAAATTATTTCTCTTGAGGACAAAATTGTAATGAAATCCTTAGTATAAACAAAATTTTAATGACATTTTTTTTAAAAAATTTTAATGATATTGTTCTAGAGACAAAATTTCAGCGTAATGAAATTCAGCACGGGCCGGTCCTCCTCGAAATTATTTTTAAGACCAATTTTTTTTTTAATTTTTTCTCAAGACTACATTTTAATGATTTTTTTAAGGATTCAATTTCAGCGAAACATTCTCTAAAGATAACCTTACTTCGAGATTTATTTTTAAAACCAAAATTTAAATTTTGCATGGAAATTTTTTCTATAGAAAAATTTTAATAAATATTTTTAAAGACAAAATGTTAACCCATGACGCCTGACCCTCGATTCCGTTTCCCGATTTTGAATAAATTGTATCTCTATATAAAAGACGCGTGATTGACTGACCAGCCCAAACGTCTAAAGCTAGAGTCATGAAACTTGATACAAATGTGGGTCTAGAGTCGTAGGCACGCGTTAATACGGAGTTTTGGGATATTCGTTTGTTTAGGTACTAAAAAATACAAAATGGCGACTTTTTACCCAGCACGAACGGATGGGGCTTAAAATAGTACCGGAAGTGGGAAAAATGGTACGTTTAGTACCCCAATTGGTACTTTTTGATACCTTGTTTGTTAATGAAGCTAGAGCTTTGAATTTTGGCTACACTACAATTTTGGCTACAACCTTAATTGGGATGACAAAATAATTTTTGGATATTTAGAAACTAAAAAGTACCAAAAAAGGTACGAGATAGGTGAACTTTGCATAAGGCGAACGGGTGAAGCTACAACTTTGAAATTTGGCTAAAATGATTGTTGTTGCGAAACGGAATTGAACTAGAGCTCTGAAATTTACCATGTAGATTTTTCTAAGAAATATATGTTGACTGACTATGTAATTTTTAACAAATCATACATTTTGGTACCAAAAAGTACGAAATAGCTTTACTTTTACAGTGAACGGAACGGCTAAACTTAAAAATGATCGATGTCTTGACAAAAATATGATAAGTTGTACCAAATATGAAATAGTACCAGGAGTGGAATAAAATGTACTTAAGTGCTGTAATTGGTACTGTATAGTACTTTCTTTATAGATTGAGCTACAGATCTGAAATTTGGGAAACAGGCACATCTTGGCAGTATGTACCGGACGACTAGCAGATTTTGTTGATATTCGCACATTTTGGTACTGAAACGTACACACGCACCTTCTTTACGGATTGAGCTACAGCTCTGAAATTTGGAATACAATACATACATGTAGGCACTATGTACCGAGCGACTAGAAGTTTTTTTTGATATGCGTTCATGTTGGTACTAAAACTTTATTTACGGAGCAATACAGGTACATCATGGCAGTATGTTATTTACGGATTGAGCTAAAGATCTCAAAATTGCGGTACTGTTACACCTTTTTTTCAATTCGTACATTTAGGCACTAAAACTTTCAAAATGTTCTTTCTTTACGAATAGGGCTAAAGCTATTAAAATTGCGATATAGTTACACCTTGATATTGGGGGTACCATCGGTGGCAGCATAGCGACCGTGCATATGCTAGAATATTCATAATTTAGAGAATTTATATCGACGTAGCAATTTTTTCAAATACTTGGAATTTTAAAAATTTAAAAAAAAAAAAAAAAATTTTTATTTCCTAAGCCCCTACAACAAAAAATCATCGGTATACTTATCTATGGTTATAGCTCTTCTCCATTTGCGAGTTCTTTGCGCGGTATCTCTTTTAGGCAAACAAAGAATAATGAATAAGAATTTTTATAGTATTGGAGCTATATCAAGTTATATTTCGATTCGGACCATAAATGAATTGAATGCTGAACATTGTAGAAGTCATTGTGTAATATTTCAGTCCATTCGGATAAGAATTTTGCCTTGTAGGGGCTCAAGAAGCAAAATCGGGAGATACATAGGTTTATATGGCAGCTGTATCAAGCTATATATCGGATCAGACCATATTGGACACGTATTTTGAAGGTCATGGGAGAAGCCGTTGTACAAAATTTCTGCCAAATCTGATGAGAATTGCGCCCTCTAGAGGTTCAAGAAGTCAAGATAACAGATCGGTTAATATGGCAGCTGTATCAGGTTATGTACCGATTAGCTCCATATTAAGAACAGTTGTTGGAAGACATAACTCAAGAAGTGAAGATCTAAGATCGGTTTATATGGCAGCTATACCAGGTTATGAACCGATTTGAATCAAACTTGGCACAGTTGTTAGAAGTGATACCAAAAGTCCACGTGCAAATTTAGAGCCAAATCGGATAAGAAGAAGTTAAGACCCCAGATCGGTGTATATGGCAGCTATATCAGGTTATGAACCGATTTGAACCATACTTAGCACAGTTTTTGGAAGTGATACCAAAACACCACGTGCAAAATTTTAGTAAAATCGGAGCCGCCTTCTGGAGGCTCCAGAAGTCAAGACCCAAGATCGGTTTATATGGCAGCTAAATCAAAACATGAACCGATTTGGCCCATTTACAATCTCAACCGACCTACACTAATAAAAAGTATTTGTGCAAAATTACCCTTTCGAAAGTTAGCGAGCTTTCGACGGACAGACGGGCGGACATGGCTAGATCGACTTAAAATGACATGATGATCGAGTATATATATACTTTATGGGGTCTTGGACACATATGTTACAAACAGAATGATGAAATCAGTATACCCCCATCCTATGGTGGAGGGTATAAAAATCTTTAAAGTATTTGGAGCATTACCATTTAATGCTATATCATTACCCTCAGCATTACTGGTGGTTTGAAAATAATTATCTCCAATATCTCCAGTTATACAAGAGATGATAAGCAGAGAGGCAAGTGCATTGATTAGAACTATGAAATTTTTGTTCATGCTTACCAATGAGCCACCGATGTACATGCAAATAAGTTCTTACTTTTTACTAACTTAATTTGGAAAAATGCGTAAAAATAAGTACTACCTATATTTTGTGTTGGCTTACCAACCTGGTTATTTAGTAATGAAATTTTTTGCTGGGAAAAAAGAAAGGTTCTAGAATTTGTAATGATTTTTATTTCTAATGGAATATGGAACATTAAACCAAGGAAATGAAATAGTCGACCAACATGCTTAGGTTAGAAAATCAGCCCAATTATATCTACCATCAGATATAATTGGATTAAATTAAATCTATTTACATAAAATTTTATCTCAAATTTGTCACGAATTTTTACTTTTTTACTCGGGAAGTTTCAAAACATGCCCTTTCATTTATTATATGAAAATTCAAAACTCAAAATTTACAGTTCTTAAATTTCAAGGCGATTTTTATGCATATTTAAGATCCAAGCTAACTTATTGAAATTATTTAATATTTATAATATTATAAGTGACTTATTGCTTCAATTAGAAATTTATGTAAATGAATAGTTTCCTGGTGAGACATAGAATTCTCTGTATAAAAGGGACAACGCACCAAGTTCACAAGATTAGATTGTACTTGATTTGACGTTGGAGCAGTACTGGTGGAAACAATTATTGAAAATAGGAAAAACTGAAATGAATACAAAATATCTTGCAGTTTTCTTTACAATTGTTATAATATGTACCATATTGTTGCCGGTTTATAGCGGAATGTTGCGTAAGTGTTGTTCAAGCTGAACTTAGTGCAGATTAGTACAGAAAAAATTCTTAGTTCAATGTTTCTAGCATTTTCCTCTTTGACTTTCTTTTAGCTGCTGACTTTACAAAATGTAAAGTGGGAGATAATGCTTGTGTCCGTGATAAAATGCAGGAACTATACGAAAAATTTCCCAAAGGTAATCCCAGTTTAGCTCTGCCCGACATATCCGCACTGTATATGGAGAATATAACTGTGGCCCGTGCCAATAGTGGATCCCCTCTACAACTAGATTTCAAATTTTTGGATTTAATCAATTATGGCATAGAAACGGCCAAAGTAATAAACACCACAGGATGGATCAAGGATCCCAGTATTATCGAAGTAGACGCTGAAATTCCCTTACTAAAATTGGTGGGCCATTACCAAGTGAAGGGAAAAATTTTACTATTCAACCTGAAAGGGGAAGGCAAGGCTACATTTGAATTAACCGATTGCAAGATACACCTTAAAGGCCGTGTGAAACTCGAAAAAAGAAGTAATGGAAAAAATTATCTTAAACCGATAAAGTTAATAGCTACATTGGAACCCAAAGAGTAAGTGCTAGCATAGCAAACATGAGTAATGAGTAAAGCTATCCAAAGTTTGGATAGATCAAAAACTCTGGTGGGCAGAGGGTATGATCTTTCCAAATCTGAACTCACTATTAACTCAGCCATAAGGGACCACCTCGGTGTTAGTATATGGCGAATTTAATTTAAAGACAGCATCAATGTTTAGGTGTTTTGCTTCATTACCGAAATCCTTTGATTAAGAAAAAAACTTTAAATTGTGATAATCTTCAGCAGTTTGCATTCTTATAAATAATTTCTGTTTTATATTTTTTTCTTTCTATTTAGAGTTGTTGTCCAAATGGAAAATTTAATAAATGGCAACAAGGAGCTGTCGGATAGTGTAAATGCTATTATAAATGAGAACTGGCGTGACATTTGGGAGGAATTGAGGGATGGCACCAATAATGTTATATCCCAATTATATTTTACTATAATCGGCAATGTTCTCAATGTGCTATCATATGATGATTTTTTTGCAAAATAAAATTGTAAAATTTAATTAGAAAAAAAATATTGACATTTTGTTTTAAAATGAAGTGCGAAAGAAAACAAGTAAAAGCGTGTAAGTTCCCCAACATAAGTCGCATTTGAAACGTTCTTTAAATGACTCATCCAGATATATTGGATATACATCAAATGATGGACTTTTGGTTGTGCCTACTAAAAGTCTTAAGAAAATACCACGTTTAAAATGTCAGCCAATCCAAAAGCCAAATGGGGCGATCGATTAATATGGGAGCTGTATCAGGTTATTGACCGATTTGGACCTAACTTGCTACAATTGTTGGAATTTATAATAAAACGCCATATACTAAATCATAGAAGAAGTGGGTCCTCTACAGGCTCAAAAATAAAATAGGGAGATCGGTTTAATTAGCAGTTGTAACTATCATCACCATCATGGATCCTGTAAAAAACAAATTAATTCATCTGGGCTGAGTGTAATATAGATTCCGCCATTGATCGTATTTGTCGGATAATAATTACTTTATCAAAAGGCTCAAAAAGTGTAAGCGGGTTCATATATCCCAAATGACCCACATTAAAAGGGAGAATTTATGCAATATATCAGGCTAAGCGCTTTACTCCTTCGAAAGTTCAACTGTTTTCAACAGACGGACGGACTTTGCTGGATCTTGGCAGGTCTTGGAGTCTTAAGCTGAGTATTCTGCTCTGTTTTTGAGGTGGAATGCTGTCAAACTCCATATAAAAAAAACGTCGGTGAAACGCTGGAGGAAAATAGGCGAATAAGTGGTACTCTGTTTATAGTGAAGAAACTGGCAAAAAGAAATTTTAGTGGCAATGCTTGACATCATTTTTGTTTTATTGGTTTCGACGGTTCGTTTTTTCTTTTTGATCTTTTATTATAGAACCATAAGTGCAGATAAAAAACGTCTTTTGGTATCAAAATAAAAACAAAACATAACTGTCAAATTCCGCTCGCGGAACGATTAAAGATTTCCACGACTATTCCAAAAGCAGAATAGAATACCAACCCTTAGACGAATATTTCGAAGCTTTGGATACGGAGTGACGAAATTAGTATAACCCTGTCCTATACTGCAGTGTTTAAAAATACTATTCGAATTGGCTTAGTTTATATGATAATATCTTTATCTTTTTGCGAGGCAAATCATGGACTCAAATTTTGGGTTGGTTAATTGGGGGTAGTATTCATTATTCGAAAAAAAAAAATTGTTTTTTTTTTCATTTCCACCATTAATTTTAACAATGGTCTCAAGCCAAAGACAAAGGGCTTGAATCCATAAACGTCCCAGTTTTTATCACTGAGCGATAGTTCATACATCTTATTCCGTCGTTTACATATATGACACGGCCAAGAATTGTCTCAATCACATCCTAAGTCAATCACGTTTCCTAACCTTTAGCCGCTGGAGCATTGCCCGATGTCTCTCAGACATCAGAGCCACTGATCCATTGCTTGAGTTGTCCGAACTTCCGACCACAGCCAGTCCTAAGGTCATGTTGTGCCAAAAGCACCGCCATCAGCCAATGTACTGTCCAGTGTCCAAAAACCTCACATCCCTTGAAATTCGCCATATCCACAGCCTTATCTTTATCTTGTTGTTTATCTTTATCTTTCAACTCACGTAATTCTTCACTATGACCCATTAGCGATAAGTGTAATATTATGCCAACCAACAAGGAAACTGAAAAAAAACTTATTTTCATTCCTGTTTCTAGCACTTGTTTCGATAATTGTCATCGTCCGCAATAATCTAAACTTGTAGACATGTTGCCCTGCCATTTTTATGCAAACAATTCTAGACCTCAAAAGGAAATTGTCCATTTGACTTATCAATGCTAATTAAATCAAAGCTGTTTTTAAAAAATAGTCACTCGTAACTCGTATTAAGCTATCTGAAAAAACGTATAAAGAGGATTAAAGCTAAAAATTAATTTTAACTTTCAAGATTTTATGAATGAAAAGGCAAATTTTATAACCAGTTGCGAGAATTTCTAACCAATGAATCATGGTCACCATTTTTTTTAGTTTACCTGGTTTAACGTCACATATTAATTTAAAATTAATTCTTAGTTTTTAGGATAGGATAAGGATAGGATAAGGATAGGATAAGGATAGGATAAGGATAGGATAAGGATAGGATAAGGATAGGATAAGGATAGGATAAGGATAGGATAAGGATAGGATAAGGATAAGGATAGGATAAGGATAGGATAAGGATAGGATAAGGATAGGATAAGGATAGGATAAGGATAGGATAAGGATAGGATAAGGATAGGATAAGGATAGGATAAGGATAGGATAAGGATAGGATAAGGATAGGATAAGGATAGGATAAGGATAGGATAAGGATAGGATAAGGATAGGATAAGGATAGGATAAGGATAGGATAAGGATAGGATAAGGATAGGATAAGGATAGGATAAGGATAGGATAAGGATAGGATAAGGATAGGATAAGGATAGGATAAGGATAGGATAAGGATAGGATAAGGATAGGATAAGGATAGAATAAGGATAGGATAAGGATAGGATAAGGATAGGATAAGGATAGGATAAGGATAGGATAAGGATAGGATAAGGATAGGATAAGGATAGGATAAGGATAGGATAAGGATAGGATAAGGATAGGATAAGGATAGGATAAGGATAGGATAAGGATAGGATAAGGATAGGATAAGGATAGGATAAGGATAGGATAAGGATAGGATAAGGATAGGATAAGGATAGGATAAGGATAGGATAAGGATAGGATAAGGATAGGATAAGGATAGGATAAGGATAGGATAAGGATAGGATAAGGATAGGATAAGGATAGGATAAGGATAGGATAAGGATAGGATAAGGATAGGATAAGGATAGGATAAGGATAGGATAAGGATAGGATAAGGATAGGATAAGGATAGGATAAGGATAGGATAAGGATAGGATAAGGATAGGATAAGGATAGGATAAGGATAGGATAAGGATAGGATAAGGATAGGATAAGGATAGGATAAGGATAGGATAAGGATAGGATAAGGATAGGATAAGGATAGGATAAGGATAGGATAAGGATAGGATAAGGATAGGATAAGGATAGGATAAGGATAGGATAAGGATAGGATAAGGATAGGATAAGGATAGGATAAGGATAGGATAAGGATAGGATAAGGATAGGATAAGGATTGGATAAGGATGCATGCATGCATAAAACAAAATAATCCTTATTCCAGATCCCGACATTATAAAATGGTGAGAGACAATGATTGCGTTCGCGATAAAATCCACGAAGTATACCAAAAACTCCCCAAAGGTAATCCTAGTTTATAGTAGCCCCTGCGAACAGTGCATCCCCCGATACAATTGAATTTAACTAACAATGGCATAGAAGCTGCCGGATAATAAACACCACAGTTTGGACCAAGCATCCCAAAACTTTCGAAGTATATTTAGAAATCCCATTACTCAAGTTGGTGGGCCATTACCAAGTGGATGGTAAGACTTTACTTTTCAATCTGAATGTCGAAGGCAAGGCAACATTTGAGTTGGCCGAATACAAGATCCACATTAAAGGTCGCGTAAAACTGTAAGAAAGAAGTAATGGAAAACATTATCTTCAACCAAACAAAATAATGACCACATTGGAACCTAAAAATTTTGTAACAAAAAGTGGTAATGTTTCAGACCGAGAAATTTTTTGTAAAGGATAAAGACCCACGCACAAATGTAAACCAAAACTAATTCGCTCACGAACATCACCAAAAGAATTTTAATACCCAGCACTATAGGATGGGTTAATTTTTTTTAATTCCTTTTGCACCAATGTTCTATCTCAACTATATTTCAATATAGTAAGCAATGTTTTAAATGATCTATTATATGTAGAGATGGGTTTCTACCGGGTAAATACCCAACGCTTGGGTATTTATTGGGTAAATACCTGATATCTTGGTATAAAAATATTTTCAAACAATTTTTTATGATTTTGTATCATTTGTATATAAACCTGACTGTCTGATCTCATTACATTGGATTTTAGTTATATGTAGCCGCTATAAAAACCGATCTCTAGTCTTAAAGTCTTGAGGCAATTAGTAATTTTCCATCCGATGTCGATGAAATTTGGTACAGTGAGTTCTGGTAGACCACTATTCATTTCTGTGAAGTGCGGTTCAGATCGAACTATATTTGGATATAGCTGCCCTATAGATCGACCGCTCGATCACCCGATATAGGGTATTGAGGCCATAAAAGATCCCTTTATTACCCAAATTCGATGAAATTTGGCACACTATTAAGATTAAGCACGAGATTTTGCAAAGATGTTTTATTTGACGTTTCAAGACGTGTGCAAAATTTCATAAAATTCGGTTCAGAATTAGATATAGCTCCCATATATATCTCTCAGCCGATATGGCCTTTAAGGCTGTAGAAGACCAAATTCTATTGGATGTCCCAATATGTGCACAAAGTTTCATTAAAATTCGTTCTGATTTAGATGTAGCTCCCATATATATTTTTCATCCGATATGGGCTTTTAAGGCAGTAGAAGCCACAATTTTGGTCAGATTTCCACAATATTTGGCATGAGATGTTCTATTCGACGTTCCGGTATATATGCGTAATTTCATCAAATTCGGCACAGATGAAGATATTGCTTCCATATATATCTCTCATCCCATATGGCCTTTTAAGGCTGTAGAAATTCACAATTTTTGTTCTGTCGTAAGAAAATCTTATAAGGTTCAATTCGATATTTCCATAGGTATGCAAAAAAAAAGTCTGACTAGATCTGGAGATAAGTCTTATATATTAAAAGTGGTAGTAGACTAGGTGATGTAGGGTATTATATAGCGGCTTAGCCCGATTTTTGCCTTTCCTTACTGTTTTTTAATATGAAGTTCGAAAGGTAGATTTATAATATTGCACAGTGGTTGACAGAACCATTGTGGGTTTCTTGCTATAGATATGCCTAACGACGTTAATATGCCTTAACGACGTTAAACCGAACTATCTGGGCCGACTTAACGGGCCCAAAATGGTGTAATAAAGTGTTTATTGAACTCGCTTCTCTACTGGGTCATTGTTTCCCCTGCTTTGTGGAGCCGTCTTGTTGTTATAGCAAATCCAAGTTTTCTACAGGGTGGCTGATACTAAGTGTAATCAAGTTCACACTGGTGTGTCAAACTGGAAATGTCAGTTACATGATATTTATTTTATTGACAAGTCATTATAATGTTTACAAGCCACCAAAAGCATTTGCTTCGGAGCTTATTAAAAACAGAAAGTTATTCATGATGGAAAATCTGAGAAAGTCCCAAACGGCTATTGTAGGCGAACTTAAACACAAAAAGAAGTGCACAAAATGTTTGTGTATCGCACCTTAAAGTATTACAAATATACTGGTAGCGTTACCAAGGGGCATGGTCGTGGTCTAAAAAAATTTCAGCAATACCTCACATTTGAATCAATTAAAAAATATTTTCACAAAACATGGTTGTTTGAATTGGTGCGCTGTTAGATTTAATTAGATTTTTTAAAATCTGAATTTATATACAATTAGATTATTTTTATACCCTCCACCATAGGGTGGGGCGTATACTAATTTCGTCATTCCGTTCGTAACACCTCGAAATATGCATCTAAGACCCCATAACTTACATATATTTTTGATCGTCGTGACATTTTAAATCGATCTAGTCATGTTCGTCCGTCTGTCTGTCGAAAGCACGCTAGCTTACGAAAGGGTCAGGCTAGGCGCTTCAAATTCTGCACAAATACTTCTTAAACCAATCTTGGGTCTTAACTTCTTGAGCTTCTAGAGGACGCGATTAAGCTTATAACAGGCGCATTTATTACCCGACTTCGCTGAAATTTGGAATAGTGAGTTGTATTTAGACTCCCAACATCTGTCCCGAAAATGGTTCAGACCGGGCCATATTTAGATATAGCTGCCATAGAAACAAATCTTCAGTTTTAGGGCCTAAAACGACCATAAAACCCGGATTTATCCTCCGATGTTGCTGAACTTGAAATAGTGAACTGCTTTAAGACTCCTGACATCCAATCCAAATATGGTCTAGATCGAACCATATTTAGATATAGCTGTCGTATAGATCGATCATACGAATTAGGGCTTAATCACATGAACGGTGCACTTATTACCCGATTTCGCTGAAATTTCGAACTGTTACTTATATAGAGCTTCTTGGCACCTGAACCAAATATGATTAAGGTCGGACTATATTTGGATATTTATATGGATGTTATAGTGTTATAATACATTTTTATAACAAATATATCCATGGTGGTGGGTATTCAAAGTTCGACGCGGTCAAACTTAATGCGTTTTTACTTGTTTTTAGTTTCTGCCTATAAAGAGAATCGGGCTATTGCTTTTTGATTTTTTTTTAAATACATACTCTTTATTTTAACTTCTATAAGCAACAAATTATTCATTCATAAATTTTATTCACTATAAAAGTCATCGTAGGATAGTTCATTTAGCACACTATTTAGACCATTTTTAAATACTAGAGAAATTGCTTTGCCAATGCCATCGCTTAATTCATTCCAAATATCAAGCCAGTTTTCATTTAACACCGAGTTGAGGGTATCTGTCAATTCTTTGTTGCCATTCACTAAATTTTCCATTTTTATCACCATCCTGAAAGGAAAATATTAAACATTAATAGGTAAATAGGAAATTAGAAGAAATTGAGAAAAATTAAAAAAAAATTGCCCCTACTTATTACTAGAATAGAAAATTTTAAATTTGAATTACTAGGTGATCAGTATGTCAAATTAGAAGATATATTTTAGGAAATTTTTGTCAGTTTGGGAGGTAATGAGACAATTTACTACATCTGGACATTGATATATTGAAATCATGGCAACATTTAATGAACTTGCTAGATTTCGAAAGACATTTTTATATGTATGATAGATACTCTTTATAACAGCTTAAGTTACTAACTAGAGAGATTGAATATTCCAATAATGAAAAGCAGGAAGACTTATTTTATATCAATACGTGCACTGCGATTCAAATTTTAGATTAATAATATGGGGCAAATCAATCGAAACTGAATGACTTGCCCCCTTCACACCCCCCGTCAAAGGCGGACATGCTAACTTCAGCGCTACGGTGGCCTCCAACTCTCATTAAAAGTTTTAAAAAGTTGAAATACCACTTCCTAGTCAACGTCGCAAGTTCTTATGCGTATTTCAGTTTTGGAATTTAGTAACTTTTTTTTAATACTTACTTTTCTGGTGTTACAACTGCCTTTAGTTTGCTCGCTTGAGCATATCTTTTGCCATCGTTCCTTTGTTCAAAATCGAAACGCAATTTCGTATGTACCGTACAGTTTATCAACTCAACTACACCATTGCCTTTTCCATTCAATGTCAGCAGTAGGATTTTGCCATTCGTCTCATATACACCCTCCATTTTAACAAAGTCGACATATGAGAACATTTCAATAGTCTTGGGCTGCTTGGTCCATCCTGTCGTATTAACAGTGATAGCCCTTTCCATGCCATAAACAGTCAAGTCTAGGAATTTGAAGTTCAGTTGTGTGGGTGAACCAGCCTTTGCCTTAGCAACGGTTATATTTTTTAAACTCAGAACGGATATGTTTGGTAAACCGAAGGCAGGATTGCCTTTAGGGAATTTTTTAAATACTTCTGTAGTTCTATCGCGAACACAATCATTATCACCAGCTTTACATTTTACAATGTCGGACGCTGAAAGTAAAGTTAAGAAAAATTACAATTAAAAAACAATGAAGTAAAACAAGTAAAAGCTTGCTAAGTTTGGCCGGCTAAGATTCGCCGGCATCGTGGCATTTTTCAAGTTTTTTGCCCCGTGTCTCTCTCTCTCTATAAGCAATCAAAGGATAATGGATTAAAAGAAGTGAAGCTTTATCAGGTTATGGATCGATTCGGACAAACTTGGTGTGCATGTTGTAGGAAATAGTAGAAGCCTCTGTGCAAAGTTTCAGCCAAATGGAATAAGAATTGCGCCCTCTAGAGGCTCAAGAAGTAAAATCGGTAGATCGGTTTGTATGGGAAGTCATAACATAATGCCTCATCCAAAATTTTATACACATCAAGTAAAAATTGCGCCCTCTAGAGGCTCAATAAGTCAAGATCCAGGATCGGTTTATATGGCAACAATATCAAAACATGGACCGATGTAACCCATTTACAATCTCAACCTACCTGTATTAATAGGAAGTATTCGTGCAAAATTTCAAGCGCCTAGTATTATTCTTTCGAAAGTTAACGTGTTTTCAACATACTGATGGACGCGGCTATATCGACTTAGAATGTCAAGATGATCCATAACGAGTTATCGTTCGATTCGGACCGTAATTGAACAAAATGTTGGAGATCATAGTAAAAGTCGTTGTGTAAAATGTCAGCCAATTCGAATAAAAATTGTGCCCTTCAGGGGCTCAATAAGTAAAATATAAGGATAAGTGAAACTAAAATTAAAAAAAAAAACATAAATTTGGTTTAACTTATCTGTATATCGGATATATGATTTAACTTCCAGTTAAACGATAAAAGCACAATTAAAGGCGAATTTTTGTGTCAATGATGTATGAAATAACTTTAGTTGAAAAAGAGCAATGCTTAGTAGAACCCTTTAAAAGTCAGAGACAAATACTCGTATAAGCAAAATATCAAAATATCCTATGTTAATTGTATTGATGACACGAATTTTTCCAACTCCAGACAATATAGAAATGGAATGAGTTTTTCGCTTATGCGATTTCAGTTTCATTTAAAACAGAATTCGGAGTCTAAAAACCTTTTCATTTTAGCGGTATTTTCGTTTAAACGATTTTTATCTTAAGCGTATTCAATTGCATTGAATAACACAACAATATATGGTTCTTTCAAGTTTCACATAAGCGAGATTTTTCATTAAAGCGTATAACAGTTGTGCTGTTTCGACTGTATATCAAATTGTGAACTTATTCTAATCATACTTGGTTTAAATTGAAGAATCATAACAGATAATCATGTGAGAAAATTTAGACCAGGAGACAAATTGAATATTTGTGATTTCTAGGGGTTCAGAAAGACAAATCTGTCGATCGGTTTTTATTGGAGATATATCTAAATATGGCAGAGGTACGCATGTGCACCTATGGCGATGAACGCCTAGGTTCGCGTCCTGCCAAGAACATCAGAGAAAACTTTCAGCGCTGGTTTTCCCATCCTTATGCTGGCGACATTTGTGAGGAACTGCTCTCCAAAGTGGTGTCGCATGGCGGCACGCCGTTCGGACTCAGCTATCATAAGAAGACCCCTTATCATTGAACTTAAGCTTGAATTGGACAACACTCATTGATATGTGAGAAATTTGCCCCCGTTCCTAAATGGAATAAACTTTTTAAAAATATGCATTCCGCAATATGTATCGATTTGATCCATTTATAATCCCAACTGATTTGTCCCATTTACAATCCCTGATCGATACACAAAAAAATTAAAAAAAAAATCTTGATTAAAGGATTTAGTAACCATTTTAACTCAAAGATACAAAGTTCAAAATTCGCATTTTATCCTCAAACTTACGTTGCTATATACCAACGGACACTATATTTCACTTACAAGATCAATCGTTAACAGAATCTCATTAGCTTCACAAATGACTTAAAGTTTTTTTTGAAAATTTTATTCTTTAAGCTCTTTTCTTTCCATGTATAGACAATTAATCATGCTTCTTTTTGTAAAGCTCTTCTGTATCTTTAACTAAAGTACAATATTGCCATTTTTCCGGAAGTCAGTTTCATTCATTTTATTTAAAGTTTTTTGTTCTAAATAATATGGAGCAAAGCTAAGCTTTTTAATAAAAAAAAAAATCCATAATATTAAGTACAAATTTAAAAACATCAACCAAAAATTCATTAATATCAAGTAAAAATTTCCTAATATCAAGTAAAATAATGTAAGTTGGAAATTTAGTTCTTAAACTTTAGATCATGATAAGGATATATTTTTTCAATGTTGTAGAACACGTACTAATTGTTTCAAAAACACTGTTTATTTTAATATTTCCTTTTATTTTCGCTTACGTAACTCTCCGCTGTGACACTCGAGCAATACGCCCATGATTGTAATGCATGCCAAAACACTTTTAAACATTTTAAAGCTAATTTGTATTTAAAAATCTACTTTTTTCTTAAATTCTTCCGAAACAGATGTCAAGTCGAGCACGTATCAAACTGAATTTAAACCAAGATGGCATACGTTTTTATAACAAGAAAATCAGAAAATGTTGCTTTATGTAATAATCAATGTGACATATAAATTTGTTTTATAACAAAAAATCAGAATCTAGTACTAGTAGTAGTAGTTGTAACACTAATTTCATAATTGTAAAATAAAATAATTTATATGGATAAAAATGTAAATTATTCTTTTTCTAATACTGAATTAAACAAAGAGTTTATGAAACATTTACTACTACCAAGCATATGAAGGGGGTATATTAACTTAGTCATTCCATTTGTAAGAGGTTGATATAACTATTTGCGATAGACCTATAATATTGATGGCGTCGCCATAGTAGCATGTACGTTTTTACATCTCGTATGATCTTCTCCAGCAGAAGATGTATTAAAAATATCACACGTATGTTGAAGATTTCCGACGTTTAGCATATGTCGTAAAAGGTTTCTTGGGGGAGTTATTTGATATTAAATTTAAAATTTTGGGGAATTTTCCATGGAGTATGCAATGGTTTGCCTTTGACCCGCTATACTATCTGGACAAGGCAATTTCAGTTGTCAGGCGAATGGACTATGCCGTTGCTGTATGTTGTATTTGTATATCCCCGATTTTCACTGTCAGATATTATATTATATTCTTTAGAACACAAAAAAAAAAAATAAAATTCGGTTTCAACCACGAAATTTATTGATCAAATTAAGTTTTTAATTAAAACGCGAACATGATAAAATCAATCACCATTTTTGAAGAAGTAATTAAAACAAGTAAAAAAGGCGTTAATTTTGTAGAACTAAATATTGGCCTTTTTGGCAGCTATTCCCAAATATAAACTGATCTGTACCATAAAGGACACGGATGTCGAAAAGCCTACCATAAGTCACTGCGCCAAATTTCAACGAAATCGGACGATGACTAAGATCGGCCGGGCCAAATCTTATATACTCTTCAACATGGATCGTATATACTCTTCAACATGGATCGCATTTGTCGAATTCTCTTTTTAGCCAAACAAAGAATAATGGATAAGAATTGTTATGCTATTGGAGATACATCAAGTTATAGTCCGATTCGGACCATAAGTGACTTGAATGTTGAAGACTATAGTAAAAGTCATTGGGTAATATTTCATTCTGATAAGTATTGCACCTCAAGAAGCATAATCGGAAGTCGGTTTATAGGAGAGCTGTATCAGAAGGACACCGTAGCGCAGAGATTAGCATGTCCGCCTATGACGCTGAACGCCTAAGAATCCTGGCGAGACCATCAGAAAAAATTTCCAGCGGTGGTGTTTCCTTCCTAATGGTGACAACATTTGTGAGGAACCATGCCTTCTTCAAAGAGTTTTCGCACTGCGGCACACCGTTCGGACTCGGCTATAAAAAGCAGGCCCCTTATCATTGAGGTTAAACTTGAATCGGACTGCACTCATTGATATGTGAGAAGTTTGCCCCTGTTCCTTAGTGGCTATAGATCGATTAAGACCATATTGCCCACGTATGTTGAAGGTCATGCGAGCAGCCGCTGTACAAAATTTCAGAAATATCGTATAAGAATAAAGATCCCAGATCGGTATATATTGCAGCTTTATCAGGTTATGTACCGATTTGAACCATATTTATCGCAGTTATTGGAAGTCATTACCAAATACTTTTTGTAAAATTTCAGCCAAATCGGATAAGAATTCCGCCCTCTCGTGGCTCAAGAAGTCAAGATTCAAGATCGGTTTATATGGCAGCTATATCAGGTTATGAACCGATTTGAACCATACTTAGCATAGTTGTTGGAATTCATAACAAACTACTTCATGCACAATATCAGCTAAATCGGATGAGAATAGCTACCTCTATTGGCTCAGTAAGTCAAGACCCAACATCGGTTTATATGACAGCTATATCAGGTTATGAACCGATTTGAACCAAAATTTCAGCCGATTCGAATAAGAATTACGCCTTCTAGATGCACAAGAATACAAGACTCAAGATCAGTTTATATGGACCGATTTGGCCCATTTATAATCCCAACCAACCTACACTAATAAGATATATTTGCACAAAATTTCAAGCGTCTAGCTTTACTCCTTCGAAAGTTAGCGTGCTTTCGACAGACGGGTGCACGGACATGGTTAGATTGACTTAAAATGTCATGACGATGAAGAATATATGTACTTTATGGGGTCTTAGACGCATATTTCGAGGTGTTACAAACGGAATGATGAAATTAGCATCCTCCATCTTATGGTAGAGGGTTTAAAAAGAAACGTGTCAATCTCGGAACAAGGAGACCTTAATGTCCGGCCTCGCATTATGCCCACCTAACCTTTGACTCTATGGTTCAAAACGTAATTTAAATAGAGCCCCAAATACCACACAAGCGGGCACTATTTTACTTTCCTCAGTTCCTTTCGTCTGTTGTAATCACGCTACAGCCTTTAAAACTTGAGATATTGAGTTGAAATTTTGGCACAGACACGTAAGACGGAAAAAGTCCAGTTTTTCCCGATTCCGCTTAAATTTGAAATAGTGTTGAGTTGTGCTAGGTCCTTCGACATCCGACCTAAGTGTGGTCCAGATAGGTCCATATTTACATATAGCTGTCATATAAACCATATAGACTGTATTGCCGATTTAAGGTCTTAATCACATTAAAGCCGCATTTATTGGGTGATTTCGCTAAAATATGTAAGTGTGAGTTTTATTAGACCCGCCGATATCCGAACCGAATATGGTGAAATCATACCATATTTAGATATAGTTATCATAACAAGCGCTCTACCGGTTTAGGGTCTTAAGCCCATAAAAACCGCATTTATTACCCAATTTTGTTGAAACATCAAAGAGCTTGTTAGACAACGCTCCCTGCTTTCCGAACCTAATATGATATAGATGGGACCATTTTTGGATATGGCTACCATACAGACCAATGCACCGATTTTGGGTCTTATGCACAAAATAATTCTTTCTATACCATCCACCATTGGATAGGGGTATTCTTATTTCATCATTCTGTTTGTAACCCCTTGAAATATGCGTCTAAGACCCCATAAAGTATATATATTCTTGGTCGTCGTGACATTTTAAGCCGATCTAGTCATGTTCGTCCGTCCGTCTGTCCGACCGTCAACCCGTCTGTCTGTCCAAAGCACGCTTACAATCGAAGGAGTAAAGCTAGGCGCTTGAATTTTTGCACAAATACTTTTTATTAGTATAGGTCGGTTGGGATTGTAAATGAGCCAAATCGGTCCATGTTTTGATATAGCTGCCATATAAACCGATCTTGGGTCTTGACTTCTTTAGCCTCTAGAGGGCGCAATTCTCGTCTGATTTGACTGAAATTTTGGACGTGGTGTTTTGTTATGACTTTTAACAACTGTGGTTCGAATTGGTTCATAACATGACATAGCTGCCATATAAACCGATCTTGGGTCTTGACTTCTTCAGCTTTTAGTTAGTTTGCACGTGGTATTTTAATGTCATTTCCAATCACTGTGCTAAGTACGGTTTAAATTTGTTAATAACCTGCTAAAGCTGTCATGTAAACCGATCCTGGATCTTGACTGCTTGAGCCTCTAGAGGGCGCAGTTATTATCCAATTTGTACAACGGCTTCTCCCATGATCTTCAACATACATGTGAATGAAATATGGTCTGAATCGATCTATAGCTTGAAACAGCTCCCATGTAAACCAGTCTTCCGATTTTACTTATTAAGCCCCTCCAAGGCGCAATTCATATTCGAATGGACTGAAATATAACACAATGACTTCTACAATGTTTAGCATTCAATTTGATGTATGGTCCGAACCGGACTACAACTTGATATAGCTTCAACATCATAACAGTTCTTATTCATTATTCTTTATTTGCCTAAAAACAGATATCACGCAAAGAACTCGACAAATGCGATCCATGGTGGAAGGTATATAAGATTCGTCGCGGCTGAACTTAGCATGTTCTTACTTTTTTATTATCCCATTTCGCAGAAATTTGAGACTGTCACTTGCACAATTCTTCTCGACGCGTGATCTGGATCATATTTGATGATCCAGATCGGTTTGAATATAAATATGCACATTAATATGAAGTTATAATAAACAAGGATAATAGGATAAACAAGTAAAAGCGTGCTAAGTTCGACCGGGTACTCACAACCATGGCTTCCGCTAAAAATGTACCCTTATTAACTGAGTTTGCATTTGAATTCTTTTGGTCTCATTAAATCATAACGGGTTTTCGGTACTTAGAGAGACCTATATCACCATATTGACCGATTCGGATAAAACCTGGCGCTGATGTTGTAATTCATAAGATAGGGATTTGGGCCAAATTTGAGCTTAATCGGGTGAAAATGTAGGCTTCTAACGACTGAAGAAGTCAAATCCAGGCATCGGTTTATATGGGGGCTATATCTGTTTACAGACCGATTTGGATCACACTTGGCATGGATGTTGGAAGTCATAACACAAGTCTTTGTTCCAAATTTCAGCGAAATTGGACGAAAATCCGCGGATCGGTTTATATGAAGGCTACATCTGTTTATAGACTGATTCGGATCATATTTGGCATGGATGTTGGAAATCATAAGACAAGTCTTTGTTCCAAATTTCAGCGGACGAAAATTGAAGCTTCTAGGTCAAGAAGTCAAATCGGGGGATCAGTTTATATGGGGGCTATATCCAAATCTGAAACGATATGACCCATTTGCAATCCCCAACGATCTACGTCAACATTAAGTATTTGTGCAAAATTTCAAGCGGCTTTACGCGTTCAGTCGCTGATTTCGACAGACGGACGGACAGACATGGCTAGTTAGACTCAGAATGTTGAGACGACCCAAAATATATATAATTTATGGGGTCGCAGATCAATACTTCGAGGTGTTACAAACGGAATGACTCGATTAGTATACCCCCATCCTATGGTGGTGGGTTTAAAAATAGATCCATGGTGGTGAGTTGTTCTATATTGATACTTGTTCTATATTGATACTTAATGACACATTAATATTCATTACTACGTTATCCATTTAACTCGTTCAAGAGTGAGCGATTATTCGCAATTAGATATTAATTTATTTAAGTGACAATGCTTACACTTTTATTTCTGTATATATTTTCAATGACTCTTATTTAAGACTAATTAGCTCAGTGCTCTTTGCTTTACACTAAAATAGCTTTTTGAAAACAGATTGTTCTTAAAACACATCGAATCAGAATTCCAGACGATCAAGACATACAGGGCTTTATATCCTTCTCAGATCCACATCACGTGATTTCTATAAATCCCCATAGATCCATTCTGTATCAGTTAAACCTTTAATCTATTCTTAAAGACCTTTCATTTGAGTCATACATTGTACACCCATTGGCCCACATGCCAGTTTGGGTGTGGAAGGGCTACTAAGACACTTCGCGTCAAAATTTAAATGCCGTTCATTTTATATGCGAGTTAGCTCTGTAAAGAAACGTACGTCTGAAGGTGATAAATATGGACATTTCCAAATAAAAAAACACACAATAGGACTTCGTAGCGCAGAGGGGTTCAAATCCTGGACGCCTCGGTTCAAATCCTGGCGAGAATATTAAAAACAAGTAGAAGTGCGTTAATCTTATATACCCGTCACAGTGCATCGAATTTGCCAAGTTCTTTGAATGACTTTTTCAATATACAATATATATGAACTAACTCAAGTTATTGGCCGAAATGGATCGTACTTGTCATGGCTGTTAGAAGTCATAGAAAAATACCACCTCCAAAATTTCAAGCAAATCGAGTAAAAATTGGGCCCTCCGGTGGCTCAGAGTGTTAAACTGGTCAATCGGGAGATCGGTTTATATGGCGGCTATATTAAGTTATGGACTGATTTAGATTATACTTTGCACCGTTTGTTGGAAGGTATTCCTCAACGATACGGGCAAATTTTCAGCCAAATCGGATAATAATTGCGTCCTATATAAGCTCAAGAAGTCAAGTGCGAGACCGATTTTTATGGCAGCTATATCAGGTTATGAACCGAATGAGCAAATTAGTATACACCCCCTCCTATGGTGGAGGGTATAAAAATTGTCAGCGATGCCATTTGAAACTATTCCATTTAAAACAAGTAAAAAGGCATTAAGTTCGGCTGGGCCGATATTTGGATACCCACCACCTTGGGTATATATGTAAAAAACGTTTTGGTGACAAAATGCATTATTTATGCACCCGTAGCAGCTATATCACAATATGGTTAGATTTGGTTCAAATTCGGCACGGACATTGTGTGGTCTAATGTATACAAGTCACTGTTCAACTTTGGTTCAATATTGATCTCTTTAGCAGCTATATCTAAATACAGACCGATCTGAACCATATAGCACACGGATGTCGAAAAGCCTAACATAAGTCACTGTGTCAAATTTCAGCGAAATCGGATAATAAAAGTGCCCGTGGTGAAAATAGGGTATTACATTTTTTTATATCTGAAGGGGGGCGGACCCTAACCCTTACCCTAATTTTCAAAAACGCCAGATCTCTGAGATGAGTGGTGCGATTTAAGCGATATTTTGTCCTCTTATAGTAACCTAAAAACAAAAAATTTGGTATATAAATTTCGGTTGAGGTACCTAGGGGGCCGCCTCACCCCCAAAACCTGTTGGGTAGGCCTCCCATTCCCAAAAACACCCCCAAACAGTACAAATTTACGACCATAGCAATATGGGGCTCAAATGGAAGGTCTTTGGGAGTAAAGCACGAATCTGACATCAATATTAGGGAAAAGAGTCTATGGTGCCACTCCACCCCCATAACACCACCTAAATAGGACGTATTTGCTGACAATTGCAATATGGGGGTCAATTAAGAGGAATTTAGAGTAGAACACGAATCTGATAGATATTTTCAGAGCCAAGTCACTGAGTGGCCGCCCCATCCGCCACAACACCCCCAAACCGAACATGTTTGCCGTCTATGGAAATATGGCCTTAAATGAAAGGTAATTGGGAGTAGACCACGAAGCTAAGTCAACATTCGGGACCAACTGTCTAGGGGACGTCTCACCCTCATAAAAACCCCCAATAATGACATATTTGCTCGTCATGACAATTTGGGTCTCAAAGAGAATAAGCTCGATATTGATAGCTGATAATTGATTGATAGAGCCCATTCTCCTAAACCGAACATATTTGCTGACTTTAGCAATAAGGCGTTTAAATGAAAGGTATTTAAGATTATCAAATACATTTGATATCCAATTTCGATGTCAATGGCAATATGGGGTTCAAATAAAAAATGATATTTGAGAGTAGAGAACGATGCTAATTTATTTTCAGGGCTAAGTGTTTGAGCGACCACCCAATCCCCAAAACGCACCTAAATTGGACATATTTACCCACCAAGTCAGTGTGGTAAATATGAAAGGTATTGGGGAGTAGAGCATTAAATTGGCACCCACTTCCACGACCAATTTTCTGGGTGCTCTAAACCTGCCCCAAACAAACAGCAATTATTTACTGACCATCGCAATATGGGGCTAAAATAAAGTTATTTGGAAGCAGAATGTGGGACCATGTATTTGGGGCACCGCCCCTTTCCCAAAACACCCCACAAAGCGTACAAATTTATCAACCATGCCAATAAGTGGCTCAAATGAAAGATATTTGAGATTAGAAAACGAATTTGATAACCAATTTTGGGGCCAAGTGTTGGGGTGACGCCTCATCCCATAAACTCCCCTTAAACCAACGGCAATATGGTGTTTAAATAAATGGCATTGTATATTAGAGTAGAGCACGATGCTGATATTTTTTCAGGGCTAAGTATCTGGGGGACAACCTCTCTTACGTATTTACCGATCATGGCAATATGGGACTCAAATGAAAGACATTTGGGAGTAGAGCACGAAATTCACACCCCCTTTCAGGACCATCCCCTAATCCCTCCAACCACCACCCTGGGGCCTTCCCACTCCCAAAATCCCCATGAGAATGTCACGCTCAAATAAAGTCTTTAAAGAATGGAGTACATTAAACATTCAAACTTAGATGACCCTAACACCTCCGAGCGAATCAAGAGACCAATAAAGATCATAAGGGATTCATTTAAAGGCATTTATATTGTTATACTGTTTGTCAAGTGATATACATATACTATTTTCATGGCATAGTATTTGACTATAAGCTCTTTAATTGTCGAAAATAAATATTCAAAGGATAAGTTTGTTCCATATAATCTAAAAGAAAGGTTCAGCTAGTAAAGAAATACAAATTTAATTTTGCACCAATATTTATAGCTCCCATATAAAATAATATCCCGATTTAACTTCCGGCTCGGATTACATTTTTGAGTTTCGGTTCTTTTTAGAATTTTCTTGCTAGATTTTTTAATAAAAACACCTGAGGAATTTGGAAAAAAACCAACGGTGAGTTAAAAATGAAAGAGGACAACAAAAAAAAAGTCCAACTCTTACGACCTTATGTTGAAATACTATTTATTATTCGATTCAGACTTATTTAATGCGCTTTACTTCACAGGAAACATTTTTTTACTAAATAAGCTGGCCAGAAGCCCACACATAATGTAGCCCTGAATTATATTAGGCATCCCTTCGATTTACTTTTACACGGTGAAGTCCGAGGAAGTCAGTAATTGCTCACAAGTTTACCGGTGGTAATACCAAAGGAATTGCTATGAATATATTATTACTTTCAAGCCACAGGTAATGCAGAAGATAATAATACATATATCTTTGTATGAATGGTAATGCCATCAATAATGACATGCTTAGTAAGCTTTTTCTGGGTTGTTTTAACTTATTTTATGTCGATCTAGCCATGCCCGTCCGTCCGTCCGTCTGTCTGTCGAAAGCACGCTAACTTCCGAAGGAGTAAAGCTAGCCGCTTGAAATTTTGCACAAATACTTCTTATTAGTGTAGGTTGGTATTGTAAATGGGCCATATCGGTCCATGTTTTGATATAGATGCCATATGAACCGATCTTAGGTCTTGACTTCTTGAGCCTCTAGAGTGCGCAATTCTTATCCGATTGGAATGAAATTTTGCACGACGTGTTTTGTTATGATATCCAACTACTGTGCCAAGTATGGTTCAAATCGGTCTTTAACCTGATATAGCTGCCATATAAACCGATTTTGGGTCTTGACTTCTTGAGCCTCTAGAGGGCGCAATTCTTATCCGATTGGAATGAAATTTCGCACGACGTGTTTTGTCGTGATATCCAAACTGTGTCAAGTATGGTTCAAATCGGTCCATAACCTGATATAGCTGCCATGTAAACCGATCTTGGGTCTTAACTTCTTGAGCCTGTAGAGGGCGCAATTCTTATCCGATTTGAATGAATTTTGGCACGACGTGTTTTGTTATGACATGCAACAACTGTGCCAAGTATGGTTCAAATCGGTTTATAACCTGATATAGCTGTCATATAAACCGATCTGGGATCTTGACTTCTTGAGCCTGTAGAGGCCGCAATTATTAGCCTGAAATTTTGTACGACAGATCCTCTCATGACTATCAACATACGTGTTTATTATGGTCTGAATCAGTCTATAGCCCGATACAGCTCCCATATAAATCGATCTCTCTATTTTACTTCTTGTGCCCCCAAAGGGCGCAATTCTTATTCGAATTGGCTGACATTTTACACAGGTCTCCAACATATAATTTAATTGTGGTCCAAACCGGACCATATCTTGATATGGCTCTAATAGCAGATCAAATCTTTTCTTATATCCTGTTTTGCCTAAGAAGAGATGCCGGGAAAAGAACTCGACAAATGCGACCCATGGTGGAGGGTATATAAGATTCGGCCCGGCCGAACTTGGCACGCTTTTACTTGTTTATTATCATTTCTTTGTTCAAAATCGAGACGCAATTTCGTATGTGTGGTACAATTACTCAGCTCAAATACACCATTGCCTTTTCCATTTAATGCAAGCAGTAAGATTTTGCCATCCGTTTCATATTCGCTCACCATTTTCAGATAGTCCACAATAGAGTACATCTCGATGGTATTGGGTTCCTTGGTCCATCCAGTGGTATTTACAAAGATAGTCTTTTCCATGTCATAACCAGTCAATTGCATGAGTTTAAGGTTTAGTTGTATGGGTGAGCCAGGTTTTGCTTGCGGATATGTTTGGCAGACCGAAACCAGAATTGCCTTTGGGGATTTTTTTTAAATATTACCGAAGTTCTATCTCGGACACAGTCATTATCCCCAGCTTTACATTTTGCAATATCGGAAGCTGAAAGAAAAGAACAAATATTAAAATATAATAATAAACAAATAAATACAGAGGAATATTGAACAAAGCCAACTATTTAAAAACTCCAACCGCAGGAACCGGAGGGAATAGAATTCGATATCCAATTTTGGAGCCAATTTTTTTTGGGGTACACCCTAAATCACTTCCTAAACTGAACTTCACTTCTAATTATGTTAATACGGAATTGATACTCATACTTTTATTTACACTCATTTTCGGGACAAAGACCCTGGGGTCCAGCTACACTCAAACAGAACATTTATACCGATTATGCAATTATGAGGCTCATATAAAATATATTTGAAAGTAGAGCACGAACCTTATATTTACTTCAAGGCAAAGTGCGAAAATTTTGTATTAAGAGGGGATAACCACCGCTTTAGATTTTGTCCGATGTTCTCGCCAGGATTCGAACGCAGGCATTCAGCGTCATAGGCGGACATAGGATACAGTGACACGAATTAGATTTCCACATTCAGGGCGAAATTAAAGAAATTTGGGAGTAGAGCACCAATATGGTATCCACATTGGGGCGAAATATCTGGTAGGCCGTACCAGCACTTCCAAAGATAAAATAAGAGGGCCCCGTCCAGCTAGTTTTATATAAATAAAAAAAAACTTTCTTTCAATGAAGAAATAATTTTCTTAAAATGTAAATTGGGCAACTAAAAATTTTGTTTGACAAAGTTCGGATATACATACACCGTTTGTCCATGGAGGAATAGGTTTTAGTTTTGGTCACATGAGATCATGCTGACGCATGATAAAATTACATGGACGAAACATTTCGCCCTAATGATGTTATTCTATATCCAAAAACTTCATATAACGGAACATTACAATTATTTTTTGTTTTAATTACAGCAACTTTATTCTGCAAAGAAATCATCATACGATAATACATCTAAAACATTGCCTATAATATTAAAATATATCTGAGATGTAACATCATTGGTGCCAGTCCTCAGTTCATTCCAAACGTCTCGCCAGTTTTCATTTATGACGTCATTTACACTATCCGACAGTTCTTTATTACCTTTTATCAAATTTTCTAGTTTGGAATAGCTCCTAAATATGTTAATACGGAATTGATACTCATACTTTTATTTACACTCATTTTCGGGACAAAGACCCTGGGGTCCAGCTACACTCAAACAGAACATTTATACCGATTATGCAATTATGAGGCTCATATAAAATATATTTGAAAGTAGAGCACGAACCTTATATTTACTTCAAGGCAAAGTGCGAAAATTTTGTATTAAGAGGGGATAACCACCGCTTTAGATTTTGTCCGATGTTCTCGCCAGGATTCGAACGCAGGCATTCAGCGTCATAGGCGGACATAGGATACAGTGACACGAATTAGATTTCCACATTCAGGGCGAAATTAAAGAAATTTGGGAGTAGAGCACCAATATGGTATCCACATTGGGGCGAAATATCTGGTAGGCCGTACCAGCACTTCCAAAGATAAAATAAGAGGGCCCCGTCCAGCTAGTTTTATATAAATAAAAAAAAACTTTCTTTCAATGAAGAAATAATTTTCTTAAAATGTAAATTGGGCAACTAAAAATTTTGTTTGACAAAGTTCGGATATACATACACCGTTTGTCCATGGAGGAATAGGTTTTAGTTTTGGTCACATGAGATCATGCTGACGCATGATAAAATTACATGGACGAAACATTTCGCCCTAATGATGTTATTCTATATCCAAAAACTTCATATAACGGAACATTACAATTATTTTTTGTTTTAATTACAGCAACTTTATTCTGCAAAGAAATCATCATACGATAATACATCTAAAACATTGCCTATAATATTAAAATATATCTGAGATGTAACATCATTGGTGCCAGTCCTCAGTTCATTCCAAACGTCTCGCCAGTTTTCATTTATGACGTCATTTACACTATCCGACAGTTCTTTATTACCTTTTATCAAATTTTCTAGTTTGGAATAGCTCCTAAATATAACGAAAAAATTATTATAGACAAATATTATTTATAAGAGTATATTATAAACACAGAAAAGAATACAAATCAGTTTCAATCATGAAATTTATTGATTCAATCATTTTTAATTGAAACTGCTTCAATCACGAAAATGATAATGTCAATCATCGTTTTGAAAAAGCAATTGAAACATTTTCTATTTAAAAATAGCATTCAATTTAAAAAAATTATTGAAATTTTTGATTAATTTTTTAATTGATCCAATAAAAAATTCAATGAAATTGTTTGAAAATTTCAATCTATGGGTATCCCATCAAAAAATTCCTTGCGGGGGTTTTGCAAACAATGTTGCGTGTCGGATAGGGGTGAAAAAAAGATTTGTTGTTGTTGTCGTAGCAGTATGATGTACACTGAGGCGGCAGACTTTGAAGGACTCCATTGGGTTAATCCAGTACGTAGAACCGGCTGCCATAGACTTTTCGAACTGTGGGACGTAGGGATTTTTGAAATCTCCTTCCATTTATAACGTAGGGGACAATATAACCTTTAATGGATTTTTCTTAAGCTGGAGCTTAAGTAAAATCAATTAAAGGCTATATTGCAGACATTTGCTGAATTTTATTTTATCCCTATGCAGTGCAAGTCAGATGTTCTGGATAGAATTTCAGGACAACGTTGTCCTGGATTGTTATGGATACCATGCAGATAAAAATAACCGATTAATCGTATTTTGCAATATGTAGTAATAAAATAATACACAGCAATTATAAAAGAAGACGTATTGTATATATATGAAGAAAATACAATTTCCAATCACATCTTTTATTGAAAAAATTTTTAGATTCGAATAAAAATTGATTGAATCAATAAATTTTTTGATTAAAAATTACTACATTTTGTATCAGGATTGTGGTTGATAAAATTTTAGTTTTAATTAATTTTTCGAGATTCAATTGAGATTATTTTGAGATTCAATTAAAAAATTAATTGATTAAATTAATTTTTTAATGGAAAATGGCAAACATTTCTATCACGACTGTAATTGAACAGAAAATATTCAATTAAAAAAATTAATTTAATCTATAAATTAATTAAAAACTATTTCATTTTCAATTAAATTTTTAATTAAAAAAATTGTTTGCCATTTTTTTTTGTACATATGTTTCAGTCATTACATCTTGCACCGCTAATGTGAACCAGGGTATTCTTCTTCTTCCAAAAGAAGAAGTGGGCCCATTGCTAAGTATACTAATGGACTCAGAATCACTTTCTTATTGTATTTAGCAATGTCTATCTGTCTTCCTCTGCCTATCTGCGTATCCATCTCACCATTTATCCATATTAATTTGAGGGTAATATTAAAATCGTAATTTTAATAGGCTGATGCGCGTTCCTCAGCAAGAATTTAATACCAAACGAGGTTTCAGACAAGGAGACAGCCTATCGTGTGATCTCTTTAATATTCTGTTGGAGAAGATTATACGAGATGCAGATGTGAATAGATATGACACACTAATCACAAGAGAACAGGTGCTACTTGCCTATGCCGACGACATCGATATCATATCATAACTGCAGCCTTTGAAGGAATCGAAAGAGAGTCAGTGAAAATGGGTCTGGCAGTAAATGGAGATAAGACGAAATGGATGGTTTCAACTCCAGAAAAGCTTTGCACAACCGAGCAGGTAAAGAAAATGGAGAAAGTTGGGAACCAGCCGTAACCGAAACGAATGACACTAGTTTTGAGATAAAGCGAAGAATAATACTGACAAATAGATGCTATTTTGGACTAAGTAAGCAGCTTAGAAACAAGGCCACCTCTCGACAAACGAAGATTACAACATACAAGACACTGATACTACCCGTGTTGTTATATGGTTCTGAGGCATGGGTACTTGTGAAAGCAGATGAGGCAGTGCTTGGAGTATTTGAGAGAAAGATTCTTCGTAAAATATATGGACCAGTTTGCGAGAATATAGGCGACGTATGACACGCATCAAAATACAACGGCTGCGTTGGCTAGGTCATGTTGTCAGAATTGATGAGGAAGCTCCAGCAAAGAAGTCTTTTGAAGGCAAACACGGTGGTACACGCAACCCGGGAAGACCAAAAGCTCGATGGAAATATCAAGTGGTGGGAGACACCTCGAAACTTGGTGTCAGAGATTTTAGAATGAGCGCAGAAGATCGAGGTGCTTGGAACGCTATTCTACGTTCGGCTAGTGGAATAAATATTCTGTCACAGCCAATTAAAGTAAAATAAGTAAAGTAAAGTTACCACTCGCATGTTGATATTTGGCAAGGGGAGTGGAAACATGCTGCTAAATGGGATAAGAATTAGACATATTAGAGGGCTCAAGAAGTCATATCGATTTATATGGGAGCTATATCCAAATATGAATCGATTTGAGTCATTTACATTTATTTATGAGAAAATTTCGAGTGGCTATATTTACCCGTTAAAATGATGGCGTTCTTTCGACGACAGAGGAGAGACAGACCAATGGATTTTGCTTAATCGGCTTCAAATGCCATGACAATCACGATTATTCATATATACTTTGTAGGCTCATAGATCAATGTTTCAAAGTGTTATAAATGGAAAGGCAAAACCAATATTCCCTCAACCTTTGGTAGGAGTTCTAAAGAAATAAATTTGTTACTGAACAAATACTCACTTCTTAGGTTCCAAGGTAACCGTTAATTTTACAATTTTAAGATAATTTTTTCCATCACTTCTCTTTTCCAGTTTCACACGAGCCTTGAGTTGGACCCTGCAATCGGCTAACTCAATACTAGCCTCGCCTTCGCCATTTAGGTTAAAAAGTAAAATTTTACCATCCGCCTGGTAGTGGCCCACCAATCGAAGAAGAGGAATTTCACCCTCCATTTCAATAATCTTGGGGTCCTTGGTCCATCCAGTGGTTTTTAAGATTTTAATAGTTTCTATGCCATAATTAATCAAATGCAAAAATTTAAAATTCAACTGCAACGGCGATCGGTCATTGGCCCGGGTTATGGTAATGTTTTCCATGCGAAGCGCACTTATGTCCGGAAAAGCAAAACTGGGATTGCCTTTGGGGTATTTGCGGCATATTTCTTGTATTTTATCTCGTACACAATCATTGTCTCCCACCTTGCATTTGGTTATTTCGGTAGCTGCAACAAGGATTAAAAGGCGTGGTAAGGGGTAATATTCACTTTAGATGGTTAAATTTTGTATTTTAACTCAACACTCACGTAACTCTCCACCATGAGTTGGCAACGACAATGCCCATACAATGGCAGTAATTAGAATACTACCTGACACACACTTTTCATTCATTTCGTTTTAATTTATTTTTTTTAAGATTCTTAGGGATTTGCTCTTACAACGATTCCGTTACCGTCTGAACTTGAATACTAGATGACATGCCATTTTTATACCAAGTCCCATCAAAAGATAATTAACTGCACATGTCGATGCTAATCTAGTCAAGCTTGTTTATAAATAAAAAATCAATCTTTGTTTAAATGTAATTGATCGCAGAAAAGTTAAGAACTTGATGATTATAGCAGTCACTTTTTAATTTTTTTGAATGTTGCTAAATATTTAAAGATAGAAAGCTACCACTCTAACATTCATATGGGTGAGCTAAGCCGCTTTAAACTTTACAAAAATAATTTTTATTGATGTAGGTCGGAAGGTGTTGGAAACAGGCCACAACGGTCAATGATTGCATATTTCTGTAATACATATAATTAGGGACCGGATTTTTATGCAAAATTGAAATATGTGAACCAGTTTGCGATAATGGAGAATATGGGCGACGTATGAACAACGAGCTGTATGCACGCATTAAAATACAACGTCTGCTGCGTTGGCTAGGTCATGTTGTCAGAATTGATGAAGAAGCTCCAGCAACAAAGTCTTTTGAAGGCAAAACGGTGGTACATGCAAACCGGGAACACCAAAAGCCCGATGGAAAGATCAAGTGGTGGGAGACACCTCGAAACTTGGTGTCAGAGATTTTAGAATGAGCGCAGAAGATTGAGGCGCTTGGAACGCTATTCTACGTTCGGCTAGTGGAACAAATGTTCTGTCATAGCCAATTAAAGTAAGTAACCTATTTCTGGAGGCCCCGTAGCGCAGAGGTTAGCATGCTCGCCCAGGTTCGAATTTTGTCGGCAGTGGCTATTCCCCCAAATACTGACTACATTTGGGAGGTACAATGCCATGTAAAAACTTCTCTTAAAAGAAGTTTTGTACTGCGGCCCGCCGTTCGAATCCTTAATTGAATGTTCATGGCCAAATTAGCACTTGAATTTGCTCCTATTTGTAAGGCTTTTCAGATTAAATAATTTATGTCTTTAATAATAATACACAAAATTAATAGTCTCTCAAACTGTTCTTAGAATTAAACAAAAAATCTTTCAAGGAAATAATGTTTCCATTATATGTTCAAAACTTTCACATCACTAAATTTCGTTTAAAATTTTTTTGAAGTTATGCCAAAAATTTGTTCAGTATACAAATTGGTGTCGTTTGTCTGTATTTAACAAAGATTTCAATATCAACTTTTCAGATAATGGATAGGAGATATATACCACTCCGTTGCCTTAAAACAAATTCCCCTTTTCAGTTTTATTGGCATAGTCTTAGGAGAAACCTAATGCGAAAACTTTTAAGACGTCAATGGCTTTAACACAGCCATCAGTGATTTTCCTTCAAGCTCTATTATAATTTAAACATCTTACACTGCTAAGTGCTAGTTGTTAACACTAATGAGGCTTTATACGCCATAAAAATGTGATAAATTATCAATACAAAACCTTTATAATTTCTTATGGTGTTAAAAATATATTCATTTATTAATTCATTAACAATTATATCAAGTAAAAAAGCTTAAAGTTCAGTCGAGTGGAACTCTGGATACTCTACCATCATGAATATGCATCGAATCCTATATTAATCCTGACTACCGGCTCAAAAAGTTTTGTCGGGGTCGATGTGGCAGTTATCGCGGTTAGAAAGTGTGCTAATTATGAGCTTAAGACGCTATTTTTGGATCATCGATCAACATGGCATCCATACTCAGTACTGTACGATTTAGAATATAAATATTTAGATTAAATATACTCCTTTTATGAGCTCAAGAATTTTTTTTCGGAAAAAGGTCTTTTTCGCGACTATGGATAGCGATGGGTCTAAAATAACTCAACATTTCATATATCACGGAAACGGACAAAAATGCGTTGAGCGAAAGCTTGTTATACATCAGGGATTTACGCAAATATGGATATTGATTGGGGCGAGTTGTTTCGTCATTCTGTTTGTAACTTCTCGAAATATTCGTCTAAGACCCCAAAAAGTATAAATATTTTTGATCGTTACGACATTTTAAGTCGATCTAGCCATGTCCGTCCGTCTGTCTGGCGAAAGCACGCTAACTTGCGAAGGCATAAAGCTAGCCGATTGAAATTTTGCACAAATACTTCTTTTTAGCGTAGGTCGGTTGGGATTGTAAATGGGCTATGTTTTGATAGAGCTGCCATATAAACCGATCTTGGATCTTGATTTCTTGAGCCTCTAGAGAACGCAATTCTAATCGGCTTTGGCTGAAATTTGAACCACGTGTTTTGTTATGACATCCAAAAACTGAGCTTAGTGTGGTTCAAATAGGTCTATAAACTGATATAGCTGCCATATAAATCGATATTGGATCTCGATTTCTTGAGCCACTAGAGGGCGCAATTCTCATTCGATTTACCTGAAATTTTGCGTGCGGTGTTTTATTATGACTTCCAACAACTATGGGCGTAATTATTATCCAATTTGGCTGAAATTTTGTACAACGGCTTCTCCCATACTCTTCAACATACGTGTCAAATATGGTCTGAATCGGTCTTTAGCCTGATACAGCTCCCATATAAACCGATCACTCTATTTTACTTCTTGAGCAATTCTTACTCGAATTGGCTGAAATTTTATGCAATGACTTCCATTATGGGCTCCAACATTCATTTCAATTATGGTCCGAATCGGACTATAATTGATATAGATCCAATATTAAATCCATTCTTTTCTTTTATCCTTTGTTTGCCTAAAAAGAGATAACGGGAAGAGAACTCGACAAATGCGATCCATAGTGGACGGTATATAAGATTCGGCCCGGCCGAACTTAACCCGCTTTTAGTTGTTTATGTTTAAATCGTATAGCAAAAACGTTAACATAGAAGTCTAAAAAAAAACCATGTATCTAAAATAAAATCCTAATTGACGGCTCTTGACTTGAAAATGAATACGGCCGCCTTTTCCAAAAAAAAAAAAAAAAAAATACTGAAAATAATACAATAGCTTTTTCCAAGTCGCGGGTAGTGGATTAGATTTTGATTTTAGATGCATGATATCTTCGGGGAATTTTCTTAGTATATTATTTAGATTACGTTTTTGCCACGTTTTCACTTTCTTCCATCCATATAAATCAACTCGTCCTAATATACATATAAAGTTCGATCCGGCCGAACTTGACGCACTCTTAGTTGTTTATTAATTTCTTAACAAATCTTTTAATTTGTGTAAGCTGTCTACGTCTTTGTATATATGAATATTAGATTTGTATTGATCGATTACCATTAACTGCTGCTTACGATGCTGATCCATTACATGCTGGGTGCACTCTACAACGGTATAGTGATACCGGCTAATAAAACTTTGTGCATTTAAATTTCAACAATCATGAACAGAAGAGATCACTAGAGAGTGTTAATGGAAAATTACAACAAGATATACCTATGGAATTCGTTTATTTGGAAAGGTAGTGCCTCCTGATGTCATTGTGTAAAATGTTAGCCAAATCGGATGAGAATTACGCTCTCTGGAAGTTCAAGAAGTTTAATCGGTAGATTGGTTTACAGCTTTATCTATTTCCAACATGTATTGGCCCATTTACAATCCCAGCCTATATCAACAAGATGTGTTGCAATCAGCCAACTGACAGCTCTGTCGTAAAGCTTGACATTTTTGTGGTTATACGTACTCAAAATGTTTTGACATACGAGCGCTATTTGTATTGTTTACAGTAATTTAAAAAATCTCGCCCAAACAATGGAATTAAATCGTGAACATTATTTTTTACAACTTTTGATGTGGATTAAGTTAGCAACAGTGCATCGATGAACTTAATTCCATTTTTTGACGGTGAAGCTCCATCAAGGAGTAGTGTTTATCGATGGTATGATGAATTCAACCAAGGCCGTAGTTCACTCCAAGACGAATTTCATGAAGGTTGTCCAAAATCAGTTGTTGTTCCAAAAACTATTGATGTTGTGCGCCAACTGATATTGCAAGATCGTCATCTGACCTATCGTGAGATTGAGACAACCTAAGGGATTAGTGAGACCAGTATACATTCAATATTGCATGAACTTTTGATCGTAATACAAATTTTGTTCGCGTTGGATCCCACACAATTTGTCAATCCTTGGAAAAAAGGCTCGTGCGGATTGGTCGAAAGAAATGCTCTAAAAATATGATCGCGGTGCTTCGAAACAAGTCTATGACATCGTGACAGATGATGAATCTTGGATTTACGCGTATGAGCCCGAAAGTAATCGGCAGTCGACTGTATGGGTGTTTCAAGATGAGCCAAATCCAGCAAAAGTTGCTCGCGCACGAAGTACTTCTAAGCAAATGATCGCCTGTTTTTTCGGAAAAACTGAACTGAACTTCAGGTCTGTTCGCGTACTTTTTCAGTAAAAATATTCATGAGAGTGAGCACAGACTCTACTCTCTTTGCTGTTTATTTGAATTTAACAGCTGGTTTTCATAACCGAACAGCTGTTCGATACTGCAAATTTATGCTGGGGAAAAACCTCCAGTAGAAATTTGTACATGTCGCAATCGTACCACTAGAATAATGCAAAACATCCAATTATGTGTGGTACACAATCATTTGTTTGGCAGTTGTCTTCCAAGAAAGCAGGAAAATCAACCATCGAAGACGGATCACTCTTCACCGCGACAATGAGAGCTTTCATATATTGGCTCAAACAACTGCACTTTTGAGCACTGAAAACATCGATTTAATGAGTGATCCATCGTATAGTCCTGACTTGGCACCGAATGATTTCTTTTTATTCCCGTACGTAAAAAATAAAATGAGAGGTTTACGTTTTTCGACACCTGAAGAAGCGGTTGATGCGTTCAGAATGAATGTTTTGGGGATACCTCAATCAGAGTGGCGAAAGTGCTTCGACAAACGTATGCAAAAGTGTATATATCTTAATGGGGAATATTTTGAAAAACAATAAAGCCATTTTCGATGATTAATATTCCCGAAATATAAAAAGCAACTCTCGTATCCGAAAAGAAGACTGGTCCGCTCAATGAAAGGTTACAAATGCCAATATTATCCATGAGCATTCTACGAAGGAACAGGGGCAAACTTTGCACATATCCATTAGTGCAGTCCTTTTCAAGTTTAAGCTCAATAAGAAGGGGGTTTCTTTTCGAGTCCGAACGGCATGCGAGAAGTTTTTTAAATAGCATAGTACCTCACAAATGTCGCCAGGATTCGAAACCAGGCCTTCGGCGTCATAGGCAGACATGCTAACCTCTGTGCTGCGATGGCCCCACTGACAGGTTCCTTATTGAATTATATATATTTATACTTTATGAGGTCTTTGTAGAGCTGGTACACTATCGATAATTGCAAAATTCGATATTTCTAATAATAATAAATATCAATAGTATCGATACTATCGTTAATTTTCCATCACCTATATTTCAAATGAAAATGGGAAGTAAAAATTAGAAGATCGACTATGCATATAGAAGCAATATCAATGCACAGACCGAATAAAATCATATTTAATAGTCTGTCGGAAGTCATGAGTGTCATAATTGTACAAAATATTAGTCGAATCGGTTGAAAATTGCGCTTTTTACACGCAAAAAAATAAAACGTTTAGAAAATTTTGAAGACAGACACAATATTTTTATCATGAAATTTTTCTTTTATTGTAATCGTGTAATGTTTCGCTTCAATAAATCAATATATCATGGCATTACACTTTAGACAACTTTAATAATGACTTTAAATGGAACTCGTGAACTAAACTGTTAACAAGTTTTTCTGTAGGGTAATTTTGCTGACAAATGCCGGTTTTGATTAGAGCTGCTATCATTTCCGGGCTATGCTAATAATGTTGGACCTACCTTACATAAGAGAATCCATAGTAAGGAACGACCGAACCTAACTCTAGTTCTATTAGTGTTTCAAACATTATTCTCGTGTACTGTGGAATGCTCTCGATACAGAAGATATAATGTCACATTATCAACTAAAGACAAATTTTCCACATTTAACTAACATGACCGACAATTAATCTTACTTTTAACATCTATGGCATTAGTATAAAAAGTTACCTTCTTTCCATTTTAAATCCAGTGCAGTTTGCTGTGTGTTGAACTTAAGATTAAATACGAACAAAATAGAAAAACTAAAAGTTGCAATGAGTAAAGGATTAATGAGAACCTGTTTTATTTTAAATATTGTCGTACTTTTATCCTTGGAGTGTCAAAGTGGCGAATTACGTAAATATAAAAAATTCTCTAAATACGAATTTCAAGAAAATACGATTGACACTAATTTCCAAAAATAATTGGCAATATTTGGTTCTATACTGAAATCAATACTGTGCTCAGTAAGCTTAAGATAAATATAAAGCTAAAGTATTAGAAGCAGTGTAAATTAATTGACGATATAGTGCTGGTAGTGGTTTTCTGTCAAGTCTCTCTCTCAAACTCACGCGCATGGGATGATGAAATCTCAGTTTTTTAAGGCGGCGTTACAAGGACTGATTGGGAAAGATGCGTCAAGTTTTTAAATTATAGGGCATCCCGAGCACAAAAACCAGCTCAATTTACAGTAGCCAATGTTAAAAGTGTCATCCTTAGGCCATGGGTCATGACATAATCTCGATACAAATACTGTAAAATTCGAACGCAACCCGAGTCGAGTACCTGGTAAATGACCTCAAACTGTCACTGCACGCTCTAATAGTTGCCGATGGCCAGAAAATTAAGCAGGGAAATTTATTCCTTCTTTAGCCAGTAGCTAAGACGCTTGTGGGACTACACCTTACAAGACTTGTTGGGGAATTTCGAAGTGCTGAGTAGCATCATGGATTTCGTAAATTAACAAGTCCAAGCCGTGCCATAAGAAAGTCCTAGTGGTTCTTGACCATCGCTTTAGCCACATTATTCACTAGATGGAGAAATAAATTAAGTCACCAGCTTAATGTGAAAGTCGATTCGAAAGTAAGCTTAAAAAAAATTGTGTCATATTTTGCAATTTATTAATGTCAGGAGTAGAAACAAAGTTTTCATATCGCTTGGCGATTGCACTTAGGGTACTATCAAAGAAATCTTGTTGACTACAAACATGATAGCTGACACGAAGAGTTACTATTAAATGACCAAATTTTTATTTGTGTAAAAATTTATTTGACAAGTAACCTGCATATCAGAATCCATTCCCTTTTGCCCCAAGTGGGACGAAAAACGAGTTGGAAGCTGTACGAATATAATCTGTTGGTATTTTAAACCATTCCCATACAATGGGTGTATCGATAATGTGTATCGATAATGGTGTATTTTTTAGTACACACCTTTGGCCCAAAAAGGACAATTCATTCCATTGGCATCTGGCGAATTGGACAGCCACTGTGTGGGCGAAATGAACTGCTAAACATGGTTTTTAGCCATTATTGATTTGAACTTGATTTATGTGACGGTGCAGAGTCTTGTTGAAATATCCATGGTCAACAACCGAAATGTTTGCATGCCTACGGCCTCAAAGCTTCTCCCAAAATGCTGTTCCGATAATAGGTCACAGTTACTTTGAGGCGAGGCTCGATGAAAACGATTTCAGATCAGCCATTGGTGGTAACAGCTGCCCATACCATCATTTAAGATGGAAAATTACTTTGGGTGGCCGTTTATAGGCTCAAACTCTAGTATGTGCGCTCATAAACGTGGTATTTTTGGGAATTGGGAATTTTTTCTCGTTATAGAACGACATGTTCGGTATTTCACAATAATGTACCTCACTTCCAAAATTCAGAGCTCTAGCCCAATTTACAAAAAAAAAAGTACCAAATGCGGCACTTAATGTACTATTTATCCCACTACTGGCACTGTTTTGGTAAATTTGTCCCAATTTTCGTATTATATGCCACTTTTTAGTACCGTAACGGGCGAATATAATAAAATAAAAACTTCTCTCCAAAAAGGTGTCGCACTGCGGTACGCCGTTCAGACTCGGCTATAAAAAGGAGATACTTTTTAATAAGCTCAAACTTGTATCGGACTGCACTCATTGATATGTGAGAAATGTGCCCCTGTTCCTTAGTAGAATGTTCATGGGCAAAATTTGCAATATGCATAGACCGATCTCTCGATTTAGGGTCATGGGCCCATTCAAAGCGCATTTATTGTCCGATTTCGCTGAAATTTGTTATAGCGAATTGTGTTAGGTACCTCAACATTACTGTTCAATTCAGATAGGTACAGATTTGTATATATCTGACTTATATACCGATCTTCCGATTTAAGGTTTTACGCCCTTAAAAGGTGAATTTATTAACCGATTTTGCTGAAATTTAGCACATTGAGTTTTGTTAGTCCCTTCGACACTCGTACCGAGTATGGTCAGGATCTGACTATATTTAAATATAACTGCCATATAGACTGATCACCAGATTTCGTTGAAATTTGGTACAGTCCCATTCTTGTTCCATATGTTTCAGATAGGCCTACATTTGGATATAGCTGCCATATACATATACCGATCTAAGTTCTTAGGCCCATAAAAGATGAATTTTTTAACCGATGAATTTAGTATAGTGAGTTGTGTTAGACCTTAACATAGCCTTTCTAAATACGATGGAAATCGGACTATATTCCGTTAAAGCTGCTATGGGTTCATAAATGATGCATTTTTTTACGTTTTATGACGAAAGGTGGTTAATATATATATCCGAGGTGATGGGTATCCATCGGCCTGGCCGAACTTAATGCCGTTTTAAATGTTTTATAATAACTCCCATTTTTTTAACATTACTTTCAGCATCTGACATTGTAAAATGTACTGTAGGCGACAATGACTGCGTTCGAGACAAAATTATGGAAGTGTTTCAGAAATACCCTAAAGGCAATCCAAAATTTGGTTTGCCAAATATTTCTGCTCTAACATTAAATGATGTAACCATTGCACAAGTAAAGGGTAATGCGCCCATAACATTAAACTTTAAGTTTCTGAAAATGACAGTTTATAATATGGAGAAGTCGATTATTTTAAACACTACGGGCTGGAGTAGGGAGCCCAAGATTATCGAAACCTACTCTTTTGTCGATTTTGTGAAAATTGTAGGGGATTATGAATCGGAGGGCAAAGCCTTACTCTTTACACTGAATGGAAAAGGCAAAGGGGTCGTTGAGCTGAGTAATTGTACGACACACACAAAATGGCGTTTAGATTTTGAACAAAGAAGCGATGGTAAAAAATACATTAAAGTGAGCAAACTTAAGGCAGTCATGACGCCACAAAAGTAAGTACTAAAAGCCAAGGTCATAAGCTATACAAAATGAAAAATCTTCGATTTTGTCTTAATTTTAAGCCACAGACATTATTTTGAGTGCTATAGTAAACATTTATTTATTTTTTTTTTGGAAGGTATGCTTTATTAATAATTTGTATTTTCACTTTATTTTCTTTTTTAGAATGGTGATAAAACTGGATAATTTGGTTAAGGGCAGCAAAGAATTGACGGATAGTCTTAACTCGGCTCTGAATGAAAACTGGATGGACTTTTGGAATGAATTAAGCGATGGTATTGGCAATTCCATTACTCAAATATTTACAAATGTGTTGTCTAGTGTTTTCAATGAGCTATCGTACGATGACTTCTTCAGTACATAAAAGTAGTATGTACCACGAATAAATAAAAATAAATAAATGAATAGTTGTGAGTTATTTAAAAAATAAATTTAAAATAATAAATAAGTCGGCCGGGCCGAATCTTGGAAACCCACCACCATGGAGTATGCTAAAAATTTGTACAAAATAAATTCTGTTGAAGGGCATAATTTTATTCTACATACCAAACTCCTGTCAAACTAGCAATAATTAAAGCTTCCAGGAACCGAACAACGATGATCTAGAGAACGGTTTATATGGGAGCTATATGAGATTATAGACCGATTTTGATCGCATTTGGCACACTTGTTGGAAGTCAGAATAAATCACTTCATGCAAAATTTCAGCCAAATTGGAAAAAAAATTGCGGCTTATAAGTACTCAAGAAGTCAAATTGGGAGATCGGTATATATGGGAGTTATATCAGTTTGTATACCGATTATGATCGCATTTGGCACACTTGTGGAAGTCAGAATAAATCACTTCATGCAAAATTTCAGCCAAATTGGAAAAAAAATTGCGGCTTATAAGTACTCAAGAAGTCAAATCGGGAGATCGGTTTATATGGGAGTTATATCAGTTTGTATACCGATTTTGATTGCATTTGGCACACTTGTTGGAAGTCAGAATAAATCACTTCATGCAAAATTTCAGCCAAATCGGACAAAAATTTGCGGCTTGTAAGGGCTCAAGAAGTCAAATCGGGAGATTGGTTTATATGGGAGCTATATCAGGTTGTATACCGATTTTGATCGCATTTTGCACACTTGTTGGAAGTCAGAACCAATCACTTCATTAAATTTCAGCCAAATCGGACAAAAATTGCGGCTTGTAAGGGCTCAAGAAGTCCAATCGGGTGATCGCTTTATATGGGAACTATATCAGGTTATAGAGTGATTTGAACCTTACTTGGCATAGTTGTTGGAAATCATAACAGAACACTGTATGCAAAATTCTAGCAAAATCGGAAAAAATTGCGGCTTCCAGGGACTCAAGAAGTCAAATCTGGAGATCGGTTTATATGGGAGCTATATTCATATCTGAACCGACATGGCCCATTTGCAATCCCCAACGATCAAAGTAAGTATCTGTGCAAAATTTGAGCGGCTAGCTTTACGCTTTCGACCGCTATCGTTATTTCGACAAACGGATGGAAGGACATGGCTAGGTCGACTCAGAATGTCGAGACGATCAGGAATATATATATTTTGTGGGATCTTAGATCAATATTTCGAAGTGTTACAAACGGAATGAGTAGGTTAGTATACCCCCAAACTATGGTGTGGGTATAAAAAACAAAACAATTTAGAATTAATTTAAAACAAAAAAAAAAAATTAATACTAAAATAAATTTTTTTAATTTTCTAAGCTGTTGCGTTATCCTTCTGTCACTAATCGACGGTAGAATTGCTTCTAAAGGAGGAGTAAAAAATAATTAAAATTTTGCATCATTTAGAGCATATTATTTGCATTAAGCAAGTTATATACATTTAGCAAATATTTGCGCGCTAACCTGCTTGTATGTCACTTTCATTTGAAATTAGAACACAGGCTGAAATAACTGCAGCCAAAGCAAAAAACATCAACTTCTCTGCGCATTAGTAACGAGTTAAGTTGTTGTTTTATTATGGTATGCAACGTCGTGATTTTTTTTATATTACGATGCGTGTACAACAAGAAAAGCACAAAAAACAAACGAGTGCGTACTTATGAAAAAAAAAAACGAATTGCCCCAACATAGAGACATTCATACCGGTGTTTTCCCTGGTTTATTCTGAGAAAAGAAAAATACCTCAAAGCAGCCACGCAATGGACTAAATTGACTAGTGATATGACCGGTAATTTATGTTAATAGCGGTGAATTTATCCCAAACTTCCTGCAAGGTGGTTTTCCTTTTCTATCGCCATTTGAACTCGCCTAAAAGATAGGACCTCCCAGAGAGAAGCCTCCCGCTAGAGAAGTTAAAATGATATTTAAATCGACAAATTGGAATCGTTAATGAAAATATAAAAAACCAATACTTTTATGTAATGTTAAATGGAGCAGGATATCTCGAAACATGGTGTTAAGAATTGAAGGAGTGCAAAAGTCGGAATCACAAGGAGAAATTTACTTACAACCATAGATTCCCCTTGGACTCCTAAATAGTTAAATTACCTATTAGGCGAGGAAATCGGATTATGCTCATGATTTAGTTAAAAATTACTAAATTCCAGTTTATCAACTCACCCCTTGCTATGTTAACGTTATTAAGAAGATATATCCATTTTAAGTTATTTATTTCCTTCTTTCGAACCAACATTAAGTTGTTCTTACCTAATAGAAAACCGATTTAATGATATTAAATTATTGTTTCTTAACGTTTAATGTCAGTTGTAATTACGCAGAGGGGCAGAAGATGGATAAAATGTGCTTTGATCTCATTATGAAACTAAGACTCGTGTACCCTAAGTTGGCATTGCATTATAAATTAGTTATTATTGAAATAATTATTTGATTTACATAATGCAATAGTCATATGATAATGATTTCATTCCAAGTTAATCATAAGAAATCTATGATTAAAAATGTTAAAGCCAGCGTTGCTGGTAACTGGAATCTATTTGATTTGAACAGCAATTCCCTCTCTAATGAAAAACTACGTACTGCACAACTACACTTTAGGAACAACATTTTAGTAAGAAATCAGTTTTATAAAAGACAATATTGAAATAAATTATTATTTATAAAATACAATATTGAAATAAATTATTAATATATACACAAGCACGTGGACTTGGAATTATGTTGGAAAAGTAGACATCGTTAAATTTAGCTCTTTGTCAAGTTGGTTCATTTTGTTATTAAACACAAGATAAATAAGTAAAAAGGCGTTAAGTTCGGCCGGGTCGAACTTTGGACACCCACCACCTCGGGTATGTATGTAAACCAACTTTCATTATAATCCGGTGAAAAAACCATAACTTATACCCACATAGCAGCTATATCGAAATATGGTCCAATTCGGAACAAATTCTGCACAGACATTGTAGAAGTAATTGTTCAATTGTGTATAACAAAATATTAGTTTTTTTTAGTAGTTATATCTAAAAATTAACCGATCTGAACCATAAACGACCGTAGGCCACCGTAGCGCAGAGGTTAGCATGTCCGCCTACGACGCTGAACGCCTGGGTTCGAATTCTGGCGAGACCATCAGAAACAATTGTCAACTGTGGTTTTCCCCTCCTAATGCTGGCAACATTTGTGAGGTACTATGCCATGTAAAACTTCTCTCCAAAGAGGTGTCGCACTGCGGCTCGCCGTTCGGACTCGGCTATAAAAACGAGGCCCCTTATCATTGAGCTAAAAAACTTGAATCGGACTGCACTCATTGATATGTGAGGAGTTTGCCCCTGTTCCTTAGTGGAATGTTAATGGGCAAAATTTGCATTTTTCAATTTGAACCACAAACGACACGGATGTCGAGAACCCTGTGTCACTGTGTAAAATTTTAGTGAAATCGGATTATAAATGCGTATTTTATGGGGCAAAGATTTTAAATGGAGATATTGGTCTATATGCCAGCTATAACCAAATCTGAACCGATTTGGGCTAAGTTTCCGAAAAATGACGAAGAGCCTAACACAACTTATGGCAGCTATATTCAAATCTGAACCGATATGGGCCAAATTGAAGAAGGAAGTCGAAGGGCTTAACATAACTCACTGCCCCAAATTTCAGCAAAATCGGATAATAAATGCGCCCTATATGGGCCTGAAACATTAAATCGAGAGATTGGTCTATATGGCAGCAATATCCAAATCTGGACCGATCTGGGCTAAATTGAAGAAGGTAATCGAAGGGCCTAACACAACTCACTGTCCTCAATTTCACCAAAATCGGATAATAAATATGGCTTTTATGGATCTAAGACCCTAAATCGTCGGATCGGTCTATATAGGGGCTATATCAAGATATAGTCCGATATAGCCCATCTTCGAACTTAACCTGCTTATGGACAAGAAAAGAATCTGTGCAAAGTTTCAGCTCAATATCTCTAGGTTTTAACAGACAGACGGACGGACCTTGCTAGATCGTCTTAGATTCTTACGCTGATCAAGAATACATATACTTTTTAGGGTCGGAAATGGATATATCAATGTGTTGCAAACGGAATGACAAAATGAATATACCCCCATCCTTCGGTGGCTGGTATAAAAAAATTATCCTGTAGTTTTAAGAAGCATTTTGGCCTTTGGAAATGATATTTTTTTACCCTTCACCATAGGATGGGGGTATACTAATTTCGTCATTCTGTTTGTAACTATATGAAATATTCGTCTGAGACCCCATAAAGTATATTGTTGAACGTCGACGATCTAGCCGTGTCCGTCCGTCTGTCCGTCCGTCATTTGTCGAAAGCACGGTAAATTTCGAAGGAGTAAAGCTAGCCGCTTGAAATTTTGCACAAATACTTCTTATTAGTGTAGGTCGGTTGGGATTGTAAATGGGCCATATCGGTCCATGTTTTGATATAGCTGCCATATAAACTGATCTTGAATCTTGACTTCTTGAGCCACTAGAGGATTCTTATCCGATTTGATGGATTTTTTGCACGAAGTATTTTGTTATGATATCCAACAACTGTGCCAAGTATGGTTCAAATCGGTCCATAACCTGGTATAGCTATCATATAAACCGATCTGGGGACTTGACTTCTTGAGCTTCTAGAGGGCGCAATTCCTATCCGATTTGGCTGAAATTTTGCGTGACGTATTTTATTATAACTTTCAACAACTGTCCTAAATAAGGTTCAAATCGGTTCATAACCTGATATAGCTGCCATATAAACCGATCTGGGATCTTGACTTCATGAGCCTCTAAAGGTCGCAATTAATATCCTATTTGCCTAAAATTTTGTACGATGGATCCCTTCTTGACCATCAACATACCTGTTTATTATGGTCTGAATCTGTCTATAGCCTGATACAGCTCCCATATAAATCGATCTCTCTATTTTACTTCTTGAGGGCGCAATTCTTATTCGAATTGGCTGACAAAATCACACAGGTCTCCAACATATAATTTAATTGTGGTCCGAACCGGACCATATCTTGATATCGCTCTAATAGCAGAGCAAATCGTTTCTTTTATCCCTTTTTTGCCTAAGAAGAGATGCAGGGAAAAGAACTCGACAAATGCGATCCATGGTGGAGGGTATGTAAGATTCGGCCCGGTCGAACTTAGCACTCTTTTACTTGATTTTATCTGTGGGTTAGTGTAATTGTTAATACTGCTTTAATGATATGAAGCAGCACTTCACTTTTTTGGTCCCACTGTTACATTTTGAAATGAATTAAAAATGTAAATAGAATTTACTATAAGAACTCTGAAATACTACTATAAAATCTTGATAGTTGCACAATTTCAAAATCAGTTTGCCACGAACAACACGCGAGACAGATTCCATATTAAAAAAGTAGTAATAAAGTAGTTAGAAGAATGAAAGGCGAAAGAAGAAAAAACATTTTAAGAGCAATAATTTTAATGTCCTTGTTATTTATATGTGATGGTGGAAATTTGCGTAAGAAAAATGTAGGAGGAAGTTTAAGTTCAACTTTCCTTCTTCTCTACAAAGTGGAATCACACTACAACACACCTATCAGATCCAACTAAAAAAATTAGGCTGCTTAAACATCGGATAGAAATCAGGTAGTCAATCGCATCTGAAAACAAGTAAAATGGGCTTAAGTCAGGCAAAGACGACCTTTTGATATCATACACCATAGCGAGTATGAAGGTTAAGTCATCGAATTTAAAATTTGTTTCAATTTTAAATGAAGAAGTTTCATCAAAATCCATAAATATTGTAAGCATCATAGAGTAAACCAATGTGCACAATTTTTAGAAAAGCGGGTAGTGGATGCTCAGAAGTCCTTATACGGAAATCGGGCTTTAAATATATATGAGAGCTATAGATATATCTGAACGGATAGGCAAGAAATTCACCAGTGAACAGAAGAGTCTTAAGTGAAATATTCATGTCAAATTTCGTGATGATGGGTTAACAAATTACTAAATTATTTCAGTGTTTATTTAAATCGGACGAACATATGGAGCTATGTCTAAATCTGAACTGATGTCCACCAAAATCGGCTTTACTTTAATTGGCTATGACAGAATATTTGTTCCACTAGCCGAACGTAGAATAGCGTTCCATGCGCCTCGATCTTCTGCGCTCATTCTAAAATCTCTGACACCAAGTTTCGAGGTGTCTCCCACCACTTGATCTTTCCATCGGTCTTTTGGTCTTCCCGGTTTGCGTGTACCACCGTTTTGCCTTCAAAAGACTTCTTTGCTGGAGTTTCTTCATCCATTCTGACAACATGACCTAGCCAACGCAGCCGTTGTATTTTGATGTGTGTAACTATGCTATCGTCGTCATACAGCTCATACAGCTAGTGATTCATACGTCGCCCATATTCTCCATTATCGCAAACTGGTCCATATATTTTACGAAGAATCTTTCTCTCAAATACTCCAAGCACTGTCTCATCTGCTTTCACAAGTACCCATGCTTCGGTCCATATAACAACACGGGTAGTATCTTCGTCTGTGGAGGTGTGGCCTTGTTGCTAAACTGCCTACTTAGTCCAAAGTAGCATCTGTTTGCCAGTATTATTCTTCGCTTTATCTCAAAACTGGTGTCATTCTTTCGGTTACGGCGGTGCCAAGGTAGATAAAGTAACTGACTGTCTCAAAGTTGTGGTTTCCAACTTTCTCCATTTTCTTTATCTGCTCGGTTGTGGAAGGCTTTTTGGGAGTTGAAACCATCCATTTCGTCTTATCTCCATTTACTGCCAGGACCATTTTCACTGACTCTCTTTCGATTCTTTCAAAGGCTGCAGTTACTACTTCCGCTGACCGACCTATGATGATTGACATCATAGGTCGTCGGCATAGGCGAGTAGCATGTGTTTTCTTGTGATTAGTGTGCCTCATCTATTCACATCTGCATCTCGTATAATCTTCACCATGATAGGCTGTATCCTTGTCTGGTTCGGAGAGATTCTTTCCTATTGTTACTGAGGAACGCGTATCAGCAAGTGCCATCCTGCAGAGTCTTATTAATTTTGCAGGGATACTAAACTCAGACATGGCTTGAAATACCTTGGAACGTAAAGGAGTATTGAAGGCGGCTTTGTAGTCAACAAAGGGATAGTAGGTGTTGATTTGTCCTTCTCGGGTCTTTTCCAGGTTCTGGCGCAGTGTAAATATCTGGTCTAGGGTGGATTTACCAGGCCTGAAGCCGCATTGATAGGGCTCAATTATCTCATTGACTTTAGGTTTTAACTTTTCACACAGTACGTTCGAGAGAATCGTGTATGCGATGGGGGGGAGACTTATTCCTCTGTAGTTGTCGCATTCCGTTTTGTCTACTTTCTGGTGTACGGAACATAGTATGCTGAGGCTCCAATCGTTGGGTATGCGTTCTTCTAGCCAGATTGCGCAGATAAGCTGATGCATACGCCTTATCAACATGTCGACTCCAATCCGGTTCAGCGGGTAACTCGTCGGCTCCTGCTGCCTTGTTGTTCTTTAGGGGGGTCACTGCGACTAGGACCTCATTCTGACTAGGAGGTAATCATTCTATACCGTCATCATTGATTGGTTCTGCGGCATCCTCTTCGACGTCGGACTCTAGCAGTTGAGTAAAACGTTCTTTCCATATCCTCAGCATGTTATCTGTGTCAGTTACCAGATTTCCTTCTTTGTCTCTGCAGGAGGATGTGCCTACACCAAAGCCATCGTTTTGATGTTTAATTTTTTGGTAGAATTTCCGGAATTCATTCTGATTCCTGTACATCTCAATTCGCTCACACTCACGTCTTTCCATTTCTTTTTTCTTTCTGCGGAATAAACGTTTCTCCCCTCTCCCGTTCTTCCGATACCTCTCCTTCATTTGTCGCGGTGCTACTGATTGCAGGTTGCTTTATATTGGTTGCTCCACGAAAATCGGCACACGTAGTAAAAGCCATAAAAGAAGCCATTGTTCAAAATTTTGAGAAAATCTTTTAAGAAATACGATGACAAAGGCTCTTAAAGTGAAAATCGGGTGATACATATATATGGAAGCTATAGCAAAATCTGAATCGATTCCCATGAAATTCAGCAGCAACACAGTTAGTCAAAAGGGAACTTAGGGGAGTGGTATTGATAACGTGTATCTCCTGCTGAAAAGAATAAATTCCGTCTTAGACTGATTTACTGTCTGTAAGACTGTAAGAGACTTGGGAAACTTTCCCTTAACCGCAACTTCCAAGTCATCGGCATACGCGAACACTTTTACACCTTTTTGCAACATATAAATCGCTAAGTTGGCAATGGCGTCTCGAATGTTGTTCTTGAGGTATGCTATGGTCCGTGGTCGGATTTGCAACACTCCAATAATGCATGTTTTGCTTGTTGTTTCTATCAACCTCTCTCGAGTCTTCATCATAAAGGATGACAGACTAATAGGATGAAAACCTCTCGCCTTCGTGTCAAATCGGGTAAGAATTACGCTCTATAAGTGCTCAAGAAGTGCAATCAGGAGATCGGTTTATATGGGAGCTATATCAGGTTTTAGACCGATTTGGACCAAACTTGACACGTTTGTTGGAGCTATATCTAAACTTGGACTGATTTGGCCCATTTGCAATCCTAATGGACCTACATTAACAAAAAGTATTTGTGCAAAACTTCAGGCGCCTAGCTTTACTCGTACGACAGTAAGCGTGCTTTCGACCGACAGACAAACGAACGGACATAGCTAGATCGACTTAAAATGTCATGGCGATCGAGAATATATATACTGTGTTGGGTCTTTGACAAATATAGTCAGTTCCTACTATAGTCATAGTAATGGATTTCTGACCCCGGTTTTAATTTTGAATTGTTGAGCGTTAACGAAAACACTTTCATAAAGGATGCCAAACGTAAACAATTATATTTTTAGAAAATAGTTTTTCTTCTTCTTTTTTCGCTTCATAACAATCTATAGGCTTCTGAGAACTCTGAGAATTTGCACATGTTAGTCACACGAACTAGTAACTACAACCTCATTAATTTGTTTAATTAAAACTGGATTTTTGATGTGTCCACTATTAACTGATGCCGTTTCGTCAAACATTTAATTGTAAATAAATACCGATTAACACTATGCAGCAGAAAAAATACGGAAATTTCTAAAGTATAGGGTGGTTCGAGAAAACATTTTTATTTTGAGCTTTGACTATATGTGAAGAAATATTGAAAAAATTCTATAAGATTACCAGATTTATTAGAGGGCACTGTAGCGCAGAGGTTAGCGTGCAATCTACGACGCCAAAACGAATCGTGGCGAGTATATCAAAAAAAAATTTCAACATTTGTGAGGTACTATGTCATGTTAAAACTTCTAGCCAAAGAGGTGTCGCTCTGCGGCATGCCGTTCGGACTCAGCTATAAAAAGGAGGCCATTGAGCTTAAACTTGAATTGGACAGCACTTAGTGATATGTGAGAAGTTTGCCTCTGCTCCCTAATCATGCTCAAATTTGCATTTTTACCAGATTTATTAGAAAGATATAACATTGTAGAAAATTTTCAGAAGATCGGTTGAAAAATGCGCTTCATATTACTCCAGAAGTGAAAATTGGGCGAACATTTATATTGGATCTTTATCAAAAAAATTATCGGATTTCGGTCAAATCCAGTAGTACTAACAAAAGAAATCTTTTAAAGGTATAGTGAATATATGTGGACACTTTTCTTCTTCTTTTAAATCCCTTTATTTTATTTATATTTAGTTAAAGTTTAAGAGTAAAGTACAATAAAATGTTTGATATCAATAGAAAAGTAAAACAGTAATCAATGTAAACTAATGGAATGGCGTTCGGTTTTAACTCGCGTCTTTACGTCGTCACGGCTGCGGATAGACTGATTTCTGTGTGCTTCGCTTACTCGTCTTTGTGTTTACCAAAGCCAAACACACATACATTCAAACTTTTCCCACAATTCGGCCATCCTGCGGGGAATTCGTCTCGAATTCTTCATCTTCGCCCTCAAAATCGCACCACCTCTTCATGTATTCTGCACAAGTTGTAGTTTTCATCGGTCCCTCACCAGAACCACGTTTGAAAACATCGTAGGTATCATTTGGCTTTACCCTCATCACTTCGTAGGGTCCCAAATATTTCGGTTTCAGCTTAAGGCCTGGACCAAATTGCGTGCGCTTTATAGCAATTAAGTCACCCTTTTGGTATTTAGTGGCCTTACGTCGTCGTAGATTGTAATACAATCTGTTTTCCTGTTGGACTTTTAAAATTTGCTCTTTCGCAGCTTGTCTGTAAAAGTTTCTTTCTTCAACGAAATTCGAATTCAGCTCATCCTCAATCATCTTCAGAATTTCAGATTGTTCGGGAGTCCTCATCTTTACTCCAAACATTAGTTCAAAAGGTGTAGTGCTAATACTTCTGGAAATTGTCGAATTTATGACTTGCTGTACTTTTGCAACGTGTCGATACCACTTTGCAGGGTCATCCATACTCAACTTTGACAAAACGGCTATAATCGTCGAGTTCAATCTCTCAATTTGCCCGTTGGCTCGTGGCAAGCCCGTCGTTATCAGGAAATGTCTGATGTTCTCCGTCTCACAATACAGTTTGAAGTCCTCTGAGGTAAAAGCAGTTCCTCTGTCCGAAATTATTTGATGGGGATTTCCAAATAGAACACTTTGCGACTTCAGCTTAGATAAAACTTCGTTCGTCGATGTTGTCTTTGTTGGGTACAACCAACAGAACTTTGTGAAGGCGTCTATCACGGCAAAAATATGTTTATACTGTTTGCTAGTTGATTCCAATGGTCCTAGATGATCAATGTGGTAGGTATGCAATGGTTGAAACTCTTTCGGTAATGGGTGGAGTTCGCCCTCCTGTTTTCCTTTTTTCCGGTTAGCCATTATGCATGGAATACAATTCTGCAAATGATATTTGACCTTCTCTTCTAATTTGGGTATATAATACTCCCTTCTTATAATCTCTTTGACTTTGTCTTTGGCAAAATGCCCTTTCTCATGAACAGCTCGTATTACTTCCCTCTGCATTCCCTTAGGAATCACCATTACCTCATAGTCATCAACATACCTGCACAAAATATTTCCTTTCATGAAATAGTTATCATGAACGTCTTTTTCTTGAAGAATGCTTATAATTGCCAATAACTCATCGTCTTGTTGTTGAGCTTTCTCCAATCTGGTTAGTAAACTATCCTCCACTATCGTCATTATTGGAAATCGGCTTAATGAATCGACATGTTTCATCCTTACACCAGGTCTATGCTCCACTTCATAGTCGAATTCTTGCAGTAGCAACACCCATCTGGCAACTCGTGTACATAAATCTTTTTTCTCCATCGTCTTGGTGAATGCATTGCAGTCGGATACTATTTTAAAATGAATTCCAAGTAAGTATACTCTGAACTTCTTCAGTGCCTCCACAACTGCGAGTATCTCTAACTCGTAACTGGAATATTTCCTTTCGGCGTCCGTCGTCTTCCTGCTCATGTAGTATACTGGATGCCAACCGTCGTCATCTGGAGATCGTTGCAATAAGATTGCGCCATACCCGTCCATCGATGCATCCGTATGAACTTCTGTTTCGTATCGTTGATTAAAAATATTTAATACGGGTCCTTCTGACAAAATCTTTTTCAAAGCGTTAAACGTAGCAATCTGTTCGTGACCCATCTCGAATAATCTTCCTGCCTTCGTTAAGTCGCTCAAAGGTTTAGCCAATATTGAAAAATCTGGAATGAATTTCCTAAAATAACTAGCAAGCCCTAGGAAACTCTGTAACCCTTTAACGTCTTTCGGCATTGGGAATTTCAATATAGCGGCGACCTTGCTGTTCGATGGAAATATCTGCTTATTCTCGATTACGTGGCCAAGAAATTCCACGCGTCTGACTAAAAATTGGCTTTTCTTCAAGTTTAGGTCAAGTCCATAATCCTTGCAAACTTGTATTACCTCCTTCAGATTTCGCAGGGCCTCGTCTTCGTCTTTCGATGGAATAATAACGTCGTCGACGTAAGGAAGTGCAACACCTCTTCGTGTCAAATCACGAAAAATTGTGTTAATAAACCTCTGGAACACAGCAGGTGAGTTTGACAAACCAAATGGCACCTTACAAAACTGGTATTGCCCGTTGTGAGTAACAAATGAGGTGTACTTACGGCTTGCTTCGGCTACACTCACGTGGAAGAATCCGTTCTTTAAGTCAATTGTGCTGAACACCGTAGCCTCTTGCAGTCGGTCTAGCTGATCTTCGATGAGTGGTAGGGGGTATCGGTCTTTAACTATGATCTTATTCATGCGTCTAAAATCAACGCATAGTCTATACGAACCATCCTTCTTCCTAACCATCACCACTGGACTGCTATATTCAGACACAGATTCCTCAATGATGCCATCAGCCAACCACTTGTCCACTTGCTCATCCACTGCTTCCCTTTCAATCATTGGTAATCTACGAGGTCTGGAAAATATGTTAGTGTCTTCGCTCAGGATGATATTCATTTCGACATTCGTAGTTTCGTTCTTCTCAGGTCTGTAATTATCAATGAGCTTCATAACTTCGCGTTTTGCACCATCACTTGCCATTAAATTCACGTCTACTTGACTCTCTGGCTCGTCAGCTGTTCTTATGAGCATAATGTTGTGCTGCTGGGAGGTAACGTCGTCTTTGATCTTTTCGAACTTTAAACTATTCGCCGTAATTTCAACACGAACATCGGAGCAGAAATCCTTTCCTAGCACCACGTCGATATCCATAGAATTTGCTGGAACTACGTGGAATGTCAATTGGTAGTCCTCCTCGTCGATTTCAACTTGATGCGTGAAGTTTCCCAGCGGCTTTATTCGGTTGTTGAGAGTCCTTTCACCAAATCCAACCAAATAAAAATCAGATTTCTTAAGAGTTGGTCTTCTTAGATCATTGTAAACTTTATCGCTGACAACATTATACCTGCTGCCTGTATCGAAGATCGCCATGTATTGTAAATCAGAAAATTTAACAACTTTCTTCATTATGTCATCAGGAACTAAACGTCGCATATTGGCTCTTTCATTTTTGCGCGGACATTGTTTTGATATGTGGCCAAACTCATTACATCCAAAACACTTGGTCCCTTTATCTTTATCGCTGCAATTTCGGGACGTGTGCCCTTTTTCGCCACAGTTGTAACACAACTCCTTTTTCTCGGCCTTGTTTGTTGTCTTATCCGGTTGTTTCGTCTTATCAGGTTGTTTCGTCTTGTCAGGTTGTTTTTGGTTAAAATTAAACCTTGGTTTAATCTTTTCCTGCATCGTCTCGTAGCATCTTAATTTCTCCTTAAACTCTTTAAGATTTCTGGCACCATACAGCATCGCCTTATTTGTTGCTAAATCATTTATGCCGTCGATTACGTATTGTATCAAAGCGTCGTCTTCTATGTTGCCTCGAGAAGCTAGCTCTTTCATCTTTAAAAGATATTCCAGGTAATTTTCGCCTTTTTGGATTCGTCGTTCGGACAATTGTTTATGAAGCTGTGCGCTGTTTGTCGTCGACTGGAATTCTTCTACCAATTTGCTTTTAAGGGTACTCCAAGATGTTATACCACGTTCGCTTGATATAAACAATTTCGCAAGCCCTTTCAATGAGCGTTTAGCAAACACAAATTTCTGGAGGTCATTCCATCCCATAACAAAAGCAGTTTCGTCGAATTCATCCAACCATGCGCCAATGGGTAAGTCATCAGTTCCATCAAAAGGTCGAATGGAGTCTTCAATATCTCGGAAATTTAAAGTAAATCTGGGAACGTCATTGTATTGATGCGTCTGACACGATGAAACCTCTCTATTTACACCACTAGGCAGTTCGCAATTCATTGTTTGCTGTACGTGAACACTTTCAGCTTTGAGACACTGTTCGCGAACCAAATCGCCTGCAAGCAACAGCTTGTCATTATGTGAACCACCACCAATTGATTCTCTAACACTTGCTTGGCTATCTGCTCTCATTATTGTGCGGTCGTCTTCGTTGCTTTCGCCGTCGTCGTCGTCGCCTTCATCATCGTCTTCGTCGTCATCAACAGCAGCAGCTAACATTGCACCCTTTCGCAGATTATTAAAGATGTGTAAACACAAATCACCATCGATGTAGTCGATACCCAAAGCGTTACATATCGACACCAGGTCAGCTTGACACAAATTTGCCTTTATGTACGTTGCTTTGTTTGCATACATTCCGCTGTCTACATCGTAGTCGAAGCCGTCGAACAAGCGTAGTCGTTTTCGGTTGTCACGATCTCCTTCTCTTCCAAAAATGAATTTATGCATCGCAACCACCACCGTACGCTTGGCAGTTCTTAAACGATTGTCAACCGCCGTAAAATCCCCTAAACATGCCATGGTTCTCTTTTATTTATTATGAGTATTCTTTCTACACAAGTGTGTGTGTGCGTCTTTGTTATAGTTTTATTTTCTTATATTCACAAGAACTGTCCGCTGCACACAAACACATAAACGTGCACTCAATTCAAATCAGATATTGTATCAAATGTCCAAGGTGTCTTGACAATGTCTTACACACAATCACACTCTTCTCCTCAACTTGCCTCTACACACACAACGTTGGGATGTCGGCGTTCTCATATACACTTCTGAAAATTAACCGTCGTTTTGTGTATGGTTGCGAGAGTCCGTCTCTCTCTCACTAACACATACACTCGTCGTCTGTTGTTATTTAAACCACCTCCGTATTTTCAAATTCAACCGTCGTTTTGCGTGATTGTGTGAGAGTGTGTGCGTTGCAGAATTAAAGAAGTTGTACACCTGTGATTCCGTGCTTGGACATTCGTGGATAGAAACTATTCTGCTTTTTTCTTCTCTTTTGATGTGCTTGATGCAGACAATAAATATACTTCCTCGTCGAGTCTTTTCCTTTCTTTTTCTTTCTTTTTTAACCGTTCAGGCTGATTGTCGCCTTTCCACATTAACCATTGAATTACTCCGTTCGTCTCGACCGAGTCGCGTCGCGAGGTTTCTTCTTTCACTGCGGCTTTTATTGGCCGATCGTCGTTTTAGTTCACTGAGTCGACTCTATCCCGGTTGAGCCCCCAATTTGTGGACACTTTTCTTCTTCTTTTAAATCCCTTTATTTTATTTATATTTAGTTAAAGTTTAAGAGTAAAGTACAATAAAATGTTTGATATCAATAGAAAAGTAAAACAGTAATCAATGTAAACTAATGGAATGGCGTTCGGTTTTAACTCGCGTCTTTACGTCGTCACGGCTGCGGATAGACTGATTTCTGTGTGCTTCGCTTACTCGTCTTTGTGTTTACCAAAGCCAAACACACATACATTCAAACTTTTCCCACATATATATACTACCAACCAGGGCTACGAAGTTGGAATGGGAGGCTTGGAGTCCGAGTCGAAAAATTTTGCTCGACTCCGACACCGGCCAAAAAAACTTTGATTTAGGAACAAAAATCATATTTTTTTGGACGGAATATTCCGTCCCTAAAAGGTATATATAAAAAGACGATTTAGCGATGTTAGTTGTAACACGCTACATCCTTTAAAAATTGGCATATTGGGTTGAAATGTGGCCGAGCCGAATCTTGGGATCTTGGCATGGATTCTGTCATACATGTATAAAAAATCAATTAAGTTGAAGGACATATGTATATTTTATGTATCAAATTTCTGCCCAATTAGCCACAAATTGAAGCTAGTAGAGGCTGAAAAAGATTAATTGGGAGATGGATTTATAGGGGAGCTATATCAGTTTACAGACCGATTTAAACCGTACTTGGCACGGTCGTAACAGAACATTACGTTAAGAAATCAGCCATATCGGGCCAATATTGCGGTTTCGAGGGGCTCAAGATGTCTTATCGGGAAACCGGTTTATATGAAAGTTATATATTGCGGCTTCGAGGGGCTCCTATATATTACATAGGAGCTATATTAGGTTATGGACCGTATCTGGCACAGCTATTAGTAGTCGTAACTAAACACACAGTGCAAAATTTTGCCAAATTGTATGACAATTGAGGCTTCTACGGGCTTAAGAAGTAAAGTCGGGAGATCGCTTTATATGAGGGCTATATCTGTCTCTGCGAAATTTGTTGTTGATATTGGAAGGTCTAAAAAAAATCTAAAATATTCTCAAAAAAGAAGTGTCACATTGCGGCACGCGGTTCGACTCGGTTATAAAATGTAGGCCCCTTATCATTGAGATATGATATGTGAATTTGTTCATGGGCGAATTTGCATTTGCTTATCCATTTATGCACCAATCTGTATGAAATTTAGTGTGGGTGTTGGAGGGTATAAACGTATTGCGTGAAATATTTTCAAAATCGAGAAATTAAAATCGGGGATCGGTTTATATGGGGGCTATATCCAAATCTGAACCGATGTAGGCAATTTGCAATCCCCAACGACATACATTTACAAGAAATATCTGTGGAATATATCAACCGGATATCATTATTCGTTCGACCGCTATCGTGATTCCTACAGACGGAGGGATGGACATGACTAGATCGACTAAGAATGTCAAGATGATCAAGAATATACAAGGATACGGAGCGGGTTCCTTTTTTCCGCTCCGCTACACTTCCGTCCGGCAATAATTTTTCCGCTCCGTTCCGGCATTTTTTTTTTTTTGCTCCGTTCCGCTCTACGTTCCTGCTCCTATACATTTAAATCGACTATTTATTGTTAAATTTTCTTCTTTTACACACCGTGCCTTATGAAGTGACATATTAATTTTGTCATTACGTTTACTACATCAAGCAATATTCAACTCCGATTATACGTATAATTGATCGCCATCTATATAGGGCTATATCCTTACAACGACCCCATATAAAACAATCTCCTGAATTGATTTATTGAGACTCTTTCCGGTTTATTTTATGACCTCCAACATTATGTAAAGTATAGTCTTAATCAATCCATAATCGTTTATAGCCTCATATCAACCGATCTACCGGTTGTACTTTTTAAGCCCCTAGAGGGCCCAGTTCTTATCCGATTTGGGTGATATTTGCATAACTTCTCCTAACACTTCCAAGTCCCGTATAATCCGACCTCCCGATTTTACTTCCAAATTTTGACCAAGTTTTAGCATAATGACTTCTTCTATAACCTTCAACATCCACGTATGGTCTGAATCTCCAATATAAACATGTCATTCGACCTCCCTTCTTAAGCATACACCGGAAGCAATTCCGAACTGAATTTAAGGGGGCTCAAGAAGCAAAATCAGGAGATCGGTTTATATGGGAGGTGTGTCAAGCTATTGATCGATTCTGACTATATTGGACACGTATGTGCAAAAGTCATGGGAGAAGCCGTTGTACTAAAGGACTTCACGCCCCACTCCGCTCCACGCCCCACTCCGCTCCACGCCCCACTCCGCTCCACGCCCCACTCCGCTCCACGCCCCACTCCGCTCCACGCCCCACTCCGCTCCACGCCCCACTCCGCTCCACGCCCCACTCCGCTCCACGCCCCACTCCGCTCCACGCCCCACTCCGCTCCACGCCCCACTCCGCTCCACGCCCCACTCCGCTCCACGCCACACTCCGCTCCACGCCCCACTCCGCACCACGCTCCACTCCGAAAATCAATTTCTGCATATTGAACGATTCGGTACATATCTTAAATCACTCAATGAATAACCCTTTATCTATGAAATTTGTTTGTAAACTAGTATGTAAGCTCTTTAATAGGTACTAGTAGTAGCAACAACAGTATGGATCCATTTTCAAATACAGATATCAGATGTTCAATGAAATAAAACTTTCAGCGCTTTAGCGATAATCTGTAATTTCAAAGTGCGAGTATGCCTCAAATATCATTAATTTAGCTATATAATATTAGTAACTTGTAGATCAAGGTGAAAATTGCATCACGTTTCAAGCTGTTTGTAAAATAATTCCGTCTATTTACATTTTTGAACCCTCCATAACAGATTAATATACTAACTTCATCATTTCATTTGAAAAATCTAAAAATATTAATGTAGCACTTCATAAAGTGGCACATATTGGTGATCGCCATGATCCGAGATGTTCAACCGTCAGTCAAGAGAACGCTATATTCGAAACGAAAAAAAAAAAATAAAATAAAATAAGTTTGATCGCTTGGAGAAAATAAAAGGAGGTTGGTCGCTTGGAGTCTAATCGGGTCATTTTTAGACATAGTTCCCATTTTTTTTATAAATACCAATATCACTATGTATGGTCCGGATCTTTCAACAACATAATACATCACCCTTATGTATACTGTTAGGATAATTAAAGTGACACACCAAGGACACGTTTTCTTTAAAGGTTAGGATAATTAAAGTTAATTTTATCTTTACTCTTCGGTGGTTAAATTTAGACTTTCTTCTAAAGCATATTATAATTCAATAGAGTTGCTTAATGAAGGCTTAAAACTGAATACGCATCGTAATCTTCACAATTGAGTTTTTGAGCTCTTATCACAACTTGGCTACTAGATATATTGGTGAAGGGTATATAAGTTTCGTAACGACCAAATTGAATACCAATAAACTTGTTCTATTGTTCTGGTGTACACAATTTTCAATAACCTCACCAAATAAGTTTTCATTGAGGAATTGTTAAATGATTTATTTACTTTGTATTGTAGTATAAATTGGATAGTGCTGTATTTATGGAAGATTAGTTTAGTATATATAGGCGGCTGAAATGCAGGCAATTGCCTTTGAAAAAATTAACTGCAATATGGTCAAGAATTTTGTGATTGTGACTATTGTGATATTTTTGTCGCTCCAGTGCCAAGGAGCAGACTTACGTGAGTGAATTAACTAACCAAATGTCTTTGACACACTCAGTAGAGGATCCGAAGTAGCCTACATTTGAAATTAAATGAATGGAAATCTTGTACCTTGTCACATATCCCAGAAAGAGAATATCGAGTAATTACGGGTTTCTAAAATTTATTTAACTGTCTCATTTCTTTTCAGCTTCTGACATTGCAAAATGCAAGGCTGGGGACAATGCTTGCATTCGAGATAAAATTATGGAACTTTTCAAGAAATTCCCCAAAGGCAATCCGGAATTTGGAATGCCCAATATATCTGCCCTAAGCAAGAACAATGTGGTGATATCGCGTGCCAGTCCCGATGCGCCCGTACAACTTAATTTCAAATTTTTGGATTATACTTGTTATGGTTTCGAAAATGCAGTTGTGGTTAACACCACCGGATGGACCAAGAAGCCCAAAGTCATTGAGGCCCATCTCAGAGTGCCATCATTGAGAATGGGGGGTGAATATGAGGGAAGTGGTAAAATTCTATTCCTTACTTTGAATGGCAAAGGTAAGGGTTTGGTGGAATTGGTCGATTGCACAGCATTCACGAAGTTCGAGATACGTTTGGAGAAGAGGAATAATGGTAAAAATTATGCCAAAATTATCAAAATGAAGGTCGATTTGGAGCCAAAAAAGTGAGTGCACTAAGAAATAAGTATTAAACATATCATTATTAGTATTAATGAAAAAACTGGTTAACGGTTTGACAACTTTTGGGACCGTTTAGATAAGATAATAAGAAACAAGTAAGGAAATGCAAAAGTCGGGCGGTGCCGACTGTATAATACTCTACAACTACCCTTTAAGAAGTGATATATCGGGTCCAAATTGAATAATAAGTAACAAGTAAGGAAATGCAAAAGTCGGGCAGTGCCGACTGTATAATACCCTACAACTTCCCTTTAAGTACAAATTGGGAGCTACATCTTATTCTGAACCAATTTTGATGGACCTTGGCGGAGGTTTTCAGATGGGTTATAGTATCCGTATCAAATTTTGAGCAAATATGTACAAATCGTACAAGTCTTACAGTATAACAAGGAGATTAAGGCCTTCTCTGAGGATGGCAAAATCCGCATCGTTTGGGTGCCGGACCATAACGGAGTAAGGGGAAATGAAGGGCAGACGATTTGGCGGTGATGGCCAGAAGACTGCCGTCAATAAACTTAGTTAACCCGAATCCTTTCGGATCGACGCAGTCCGAGTTAAGGAAATGGGCGACGAATGCGCATGCAACATTGTGGAACAGTAAAACGGTGAAAATCCTATGGGAGTGATCCAGATCGTGAGAAGACGAGGCTATTACTGAAAGTAAGCAAAAAGGAGGACAGTATAGCTATTGGTATTATAACGGTACACATAGGACTACGCGCTCACTTATGTAAAATCGGTGCGGCAAGTGATAGCATGTGTAGGGCATGCGGGGAAGATGATGGGACGTTGGAGCATTTCCTTTGTCATTGCCCGGCTTTCGCGTCTTACAGATACCGGCACTTAGGTGGAAACACAATACCAGACATGAACCAACTCAGGGAAGTGGTATTGAAAACAATTATTAAACATTTACTAACTTAAAATTTTCCTTTTAGAGGTTACTTTATAGTTTTTAGAGCGCACAACAAGCCGATTACTGGCTTAGGTGTATGTCCATAGTGGCATGGGGTGGATTAATATCTGCACCCTCTTTTCAACCTAACCTAACCTGTACAAATTGGAATAACTTCGGCTCTATAAGTGCAAATATGGCGATGTATATTGAAGTTAAAAATCAATCTGAACCGATTTTATAAAATTTAACCAAAATTTCAATGCCAATTTTCGTGACAATCGGTTGACAAATGACAACATTAGTGGAAATTGCTCAAAATCGAAGGAATATATATATGAGAGCTATATTCACATCTAACACGATTTCGACCAAACTCTTTAGATATATTGATAGTCGTCTAGGATAGCGTTGTGCAAAACTTTGCGAGGATTGGTAAATAAGTGCGCTTGCAGTAACTGCAGAAGAGAAAATCTGGTGATATATATGTATATATATAGGGGGGCTGCATCCAAATCTGAACCGATTTTAACTAAACTTCTTAGACATTGAGGTAGCTGTTGAGGAAAGCGTTGTACAAAATGTTGGGAAGATTGATAAATAAATGCGCTTGCAGTGGCTCTTGAAATGAAAATCGGGCGATATATATATGTGGGAGCTATCTCATCCAATTTCCATGAAATTCGCCAGTTATATCTAAAGTCATAAGAAAATCCTTTCTGCCAAATTTCGAAAGAATCGGTTAACAAATGACCACTTTATATCGGAGCTATATCCTAATCTGAACTATTCTTTTCCAATTTCATTAGGCTTCGTCTCTTGGATAAAAAAGTGTCTGTGCCAAATCTGAAGATGATTGAATGAAAATTGCGACCTGGACAGACAGACGAACATAACTAAATCGAATCAGAAAATGATTCTGAGTCGATCGGCTCAGACGAAAGATCGGCGATCAGCTCTTTTCCTTCTGGGTGTTACAAACAAATGCACTAAGTTTAATACCCCGTACCATTGTAATGGTGTAGACCTATTTTGTTTTGTGGCCTGTTTAAGTGTTGCACGACTTTTTTCTTGGGCCACTTATACCTTAAATTACCAAAAGATTGCCATTAATTTTATTCGATAAACTTTTTAGAATTGTTGCTTATTTTTTTTTTTGGTTTTGTAGATTGAAAGCGAATATGGAAAACTTGGTTCCTAACAGCAAAGAATTGTCGGATTCACTTAATGACGTACTTAACAACAATTGGAAAGATGTCTGGAATGCCCTTAGTGATGGCATATCTAAGGCTTTTTCTGAAGCAATTGCGGAAAAAATAACTCAAGTTTTTGATGTACTCTCCTATGATGATTTTTATGCAGAATAAATAAACCTAATAAAAGCAATAAAAAAAGCTGAGTTGAACTTCAGGTATTCATCCTTGGTTAATTAAAAAAATTAGACAAGTTTATATATTTTGAAGTTTTGTTTTGTTTCATGTTTTATTTTAAGCTCAGTGGGATACCAACTGTGGACATTATGGTCTCAATAAGTCGATTCCACAGATCGGTTTTAATTGGGGGGCTATCACCATTTGCCGACCAATCACGTAACGACCCGCGCAATAGGCCCTATCCTCCCTTGACCGTAGCTACCATTATATCCAACTAAGTTTAGGGCTTGGGGGTGTTCTTGTCTGGAATGATAGGCCGGCTACAATAATATTTTAATTTAGATATCTGTGTGTAAATAACTAGCATCTGAATACAATGCTGCATCAGCAAGAACACCACACTGTGGAAGATAATAATCAGAATACCCACCCATGCATGTCGAATTCTTAAGAATCCGTCAGCCCACCAACAATTTTACACGCCTTAATACATTCATCAGCCTTCCCAATTCCGGTATGTCATGATTGGGATAAATTATGAGCGGCATAAATCACTTTGATACTTAATTCTACGGGAACAAACAATGCCCACAATTCAGATTAATCCATTTCAACCTTTGTATAAATACTTATCTACTATTTCGAAATCGGGATGATTCAGTCTGTCAGACTCTTCTCGTAACTGTCCGAAGAAATTACTGGCGAAAGTCTAAGAATTAGGAACTATAGCCGATAAAATCTCTATATCTAGTTCTTCTACAAAATCTTAACCTTGTACCCTAGATAATGTACCCGGTACTGCATTATATCTGCCTTTGCGATGCTCAAAATAAAATTGAAACTGTGCAAGGATCATCTCGCTAATCGCCCAGTTCCATATCCATAAGCCACTTAAGACTAGCATGATCTGTGATAACTTTAAATAAATATCCATCAATATTCTATCTATACATGGCTATCGCCATCAACACTGTTAAACATTCAAGTTCCGTCATAGAGTACTCTTAACCAAATATTCTATTCAAAAGAGCAAAAATGTTTGCTAAAACAGCAGTTTTTGTCTGCGGAAAATGGGAAAGCAGACATTATTGCTGTTTCAGCGAATATAGGACTGCTGTATTAGCAAACATGTCGGTCAGCTAAATTAGCAAATAAAATCTGCTGCTTTAAGTACAAAACTATGCTGAATTTATGCTATATTTTATGTTTTCATTTTTATACCCTGCACCACCACTGTGGTACAAGGTATTATAGATTTGTGCATTTGTTTGCAACGCTAAGAAGGAGAAGAGCTAGACCCATTGATAAGTATACCGATCGACTCAGAATCACTTTCTGATTCGATTTAGCCATGTCCGTCTGTCCTTCTGTGAGTCCATGTATTCTTGTAATCAAAGTGCAGGTCGTATTTGTTGTCCGATTAACACAAAATTTTGCACATGTCACTTTTTCGGCCCAAGGACAAACGCTTCAGATTTAGATATAGCTTCCATATATATCTTTCATCCGATATGGCTTTTTAAGGCTGTAGAAGCCACAATGTTGGTCCAATCTTTACAAATACAAATTTTGCATGAAGAGCTTTATTTGACGTCTTCATATATGTTGCAAAATTTCATAAAAATCGGTTAAGATTTAGATATAGCTGCTATATATATCATTCATCCGATATGGCCTTTTAAAGCTGTAGAATCCACAATTTTCGCCCGATTTTACATGAGACGTTTAAATTGACGTTCCAATACGTGCACAAAATTTCATTAAAATCAGTCTAATTTAGATATAGCTCCAAGGTGTATATTTCATCCGATATGGACATTTATGGCAGTAAAAACCACAATTTTGGTCACATAATTGGCTCTATGGCTCTTGTTTAACTTATGCGCCATAAAAGCCATGGCTTTCTCATCTGCCTTTATGGTTATAAACTGATCTACAGCAGTAGGAAATATAAGCCGCGGTACCACACATTCCATGAAAGACTGCCCTACTTTATCGAAGTTACAACATTTCACACACCTCATGCTATTCTTCTACATTTAGTTGGTTTTTTCCATCATTTATTATTTCTGATTCTTCAACTTGACTGAACTTGAACTACTTACAATTGACCTGTCTCATGAATTGTTCATGCTTATCTACCCCCCTGCGTAATCGGTGTGTATTTCCAATATTCAGATGTAGAAGCTGCAGTCTAATTTCTGGTCTTAAATTTCTCATGACCGTTTCGCAAAGATCTCCCTGGGATATCGGTTGTCCCAATCTATCCGCCGTTCCAGACAAAAGCATTGAAATTTATACCATATTTGTTTATATGTGGGTATGTTCCTTTTCAGGCCATATTGAGTTAAGTGATCGTAAGCCACTTAACAAATTTCGTCTAAATCCAAAAATTAATTTTTTTAGAGGCTTAAGAAATCAAATCGACAAATCCGTTAATATGGGTGCTATATTTATTTATGGACTTATCTGGCGATTTCAGCCAAGTCGGGTGAGAATTAAGGGTTAAATGTTCAACCCCATGTAACACCTAAATCCATTTGACAGTTTACCTACTGAGTTAGATAGAAATTACCCCAGCGATAGTGTATCAAGTGCTTAACAACCATCCTGTTTTAATTCAGAAAAGATTTTTGCTTTGCAATTTTCTAAATAAATTTAGATTTCTGTTTGATTTCAATAACTTAAAATGTGTGTAGTGAAGGAAGTAATTTTTCATAACTTGACTGCAATTGTCCATACTGAGTTCAGTTAAGACTTCGAACATTTATGGTGAGTGTGGTAATAATTGATAATACATATAATAATCCCCATATGACTTATTGATCATTTGAAAAGCACAATTTAAACCGTTTTGTCTGAAATATTGCATATAGTGTTCTACAACGACTTCCAACATCTGTGACAAGTTTTATCTGAATCGGTCAATAACCTGCCATGTCAACCGGTCACCCTAATTGACTTCTGGTGCAGGTGGAGGGAGTAATATTTAACCGGTTTGGCTAAAATGTTACAGGTGTTGTTCTAAATTGACTTCCGAAATTTGTGACGAGTTTGGTCTGATTCGATCCATAAAGTGATATAACTGCCATATAAACAGATCTTCCGATTTGCCTTTTTTAGCATGTGTAAGGCGCTGGGCATGTCCCCTATGACTGCAGTGCATTGCGTTGGCTAATGGAAATGAGGAATAAGAAGAGGGGAAGAGGATGAAGTGTTTATTGACATTTGTCTTAAATCTCTGTATGTCTTAGTGGGTGGGGAAAAACATTAGCCGGAAGTCGATTCCACATACGAACGGTTTGGGCGAAATAAGAATTCACTGTGTAATGCATTGTACGGTCCACCGGCCAATCAATTATATGCATGTATTCTACGTAAACTGAGCCATCTAGCCCTAATTTTTCGTTAGTCATCTTAAAGGAGACATAACTAATTTCAGACAAAAAGTTGGCCTCTTGCAATTAATCTACATTTTCATGGAAGGCCCCTATATAAGACATGTGAAAAGTATACGCATAACAGAAAAGGTAATTGTTTGCGGAAATAAATGAGATGTCCAAAAATCCTCGTCATTAAAAGGTTATTTTAGGTCGATATGGTGTTTTATTTGTGCCTATATATGTACTTTTGCCTAGTTTCTTTCTCTTACTACACCTAAATGTTCTTTATGATTGAGGTTAAAAACTGAATTTGACCTTCATAGTTAATGGGTAGCAATTACACGTTATGCTAGATATTATTCATTCAAGAACTGTATAAAAGCTGTATTAAAACCAAGTCATTACACACAAATTTAAAAGTTCCGTTTGTTACTCGTTCGATTTCGGTCTCCATTGAGTGCTAAAAAACATAGTTAAGAAATGCATTTGAAAATAGTTAAAATTTTACTAACATTTCTAGTAGTTTTGGTACTTGCTTGTGGATGTCATGGTGGAGATTTACGTGAGTAAATGAAATAAGAAACAGGATTTTATGATGTAATACAACTTTAAGTTGATCAGGATTAAAGTAAAAGGAAATACTCAAAGACATTTTTCTCGCAATGTTTATATATATACACCATAACATTCATATTTAAAATTTTTAAACAACACCAATTGAGATTGGCCTCGCGAACTGGTCTTTAATTATTTGGAATATAACCATAAGACTGCTATTGTAATATATATTGATTACATTATACTCATTTTCCAAATTTTAGTATTCAAGACTTACATAAAATACAATTGTACTAAATTTCTTAAGAGCATTTCATTAAAAACAGAGGATACTTCTCCCATATCAATGAGTGCAGTCCGATTTAAAGTTTAAGCTCAATGATAAGGGGCCTCTCTTTTTATGCCGAGTCCGAACGGCGTACCGCTAGAGACACCACTTGGTACATCAGTTTTTTAATACATCGTAAAAAGATAAACATTGCCGAAACTTTTTCTGAAATTCACTCCGGGATTTGAACTCAGGCGTTCGGCGTCACAGACTGACATGAAAACCTCTGAGCCAAGGTGGTGGTGAGCTTTCCACAATCCGCAATCTGTAAACGCGCCCGGTAGCATTCAGCGAATCTTCCCGTGATAAAGATGGACACCACACAAGTCGGAGCTCAAAGTTCCAGCCTGTGTGGTGCTCATAGTTACTCCGTGTCGGCCGGGAAGGTGTCCAACTATATACATATTGTATATTGAACACATGAGATCATAATAAAACTCAGTTGTGTTATAACCTTTAAAACTTGCGTTTCACATATACTTCAGTTTTGCTTCTTTTCTTTCCCTTTGCAGCATCTGATATACAAAAGTGTGCAGTAGGCGACAATCAATGCATCCGTCATAAAATCGTCGAAATAATTACCAAATATTCGACTGGCAATGACAAATTTGGAATGCCAAATATATCAGCACTGACTATTAAAAACATAACAGTGGCTCGTGCCACCGGTAGTTCGCCCATACAACTAAACTTCAAATTTTTGGAATTAACTGTCAAGGGTATTGAAAACGGTATTGTATTAAATACCACAGGATGGACCAAGGAACCGAAAATAGTTGAGGCCCAAATAGAAGTTCCCCTATTGCGTGTAGTGGGCCATTACCAAACGAATGGTAAAATTTTACTTTTAGCTCTGGATGGTGAAGGCCAGGGCAGGGTTGAATTGAGCGATTGTAAGTTGCATATAAAGGCACGTTTGACTTTGGAGAAAAGGAGTGATGGTCAAAATTATGTTAAAGTCAACAAGCTGAAAATTGAAATGCAGCCCAAAAAGTAAGTGCTAATGTAATTCTTTGTTAAATTTGGTAACCATAAGATTTCTTCAAACAATATGTGTAAAGGACCCTTTAAGATATGCACTACATCTTATAGGCTATAGGCCGTATATATTTTATGAAGTTAGAAATGAAGAACAAAGGACAACAAAAACAATAACAAAAAAGATTTGTAGCCTCTATGGGGTTTTAGGGTTCCTTGGAAAAACACTACATAGACACCCTTAATTGAAACTTGATGGAAAGTACCTACATTTTTGTTAATGCAACTAAATTCGCTTAAGTGAAATTACCGCTTAACTGCTAAAAAGTGTTTACATCCCAAATTTTGTTTTTTAATGAAACCAAAACTGCATTAGCGATGTTTTATCGCTAAACTGAAAATTAAATTCACTTATCCGAACAGCGCATAAATGAAAATTATGTATAATCGAAAATAGAGGCACTTTCAGCGTGTCACTGTTAACGATAAATGAAGAACAAAGAACAACAAAAACAATAACAAAAAAGATTGTTCTAGGGTTCCTTGGAAAAACACTACATAGACACCTTTATACAGTCGAGCAATTTTACTTTGAGTGAAACTTAATGGAAAGTACCTAAATTTTTGTTAATGCAATTAATTTCGCTTAAGTGAAATTACCGCTTAACTGATAAAGTGTTTACATCCCAAATTTCGTTTTTTAATGAAACCAAAACAGCAATAGCGATGTTTTATCGCAAAACTGAAAATTCATGTCACTTATCCGAACTACGCATAAATGAAAATTATGTATAAGTGAAAATAGACGCGCTTTCAGCTTGTCACTGTTAACGATCATGTGTATAATTTAATCGAAACGTTCGTTGGCCATTCTACAAAATTTGTAACAAGGTTTCTAATGGAATGGAAATTGATTATTTAGTAAGCAAAGTCGAAACCGGATAAATGAAACCATGAAAATGCATTTATTTCGTTTCACTTATCAGTGACTTTCAGCTAAAAGTAGTTCAGATAAATGAAATATCCATGCCATTCGTATTTTGTATGAAACAATTAGAGTCGAAAACAAGTAGGTTAGGTTAGGTTAGTTTTAAGTGGCAGTCTGCCATCAGACTCATTTTGACGTTTTTGTCCATTGTGATACCACAGGAATATAAGGAGGAAGATGCCTTCTAGTTCCTACCGTTGAACCATCCAGATCGCTTTAACAAGCCCAGTAACCTAATGTGGAACTCCTTCTGACTGCTAGTGCGGGACACACACACAGAATGTGTTCTATAGTCACTTCTTCTTCGATGTCCCCACAGCTTCTGCAAGTCGTTAGACAGTGACCTGTCATGACGGACACAATGACTGAGACGTCTGTTCTAGCCAATGACAGCAAAGCAGTAGACCTCTTCAAGTCTATATGAGGCCACAAAGTTTTTGAATGTTCACAGCCACCTCTTTGTGACCATCTATCATTCGTTGACCTTCGGGCCTGGTCCTGAAAACTTAGCTTACATGTCGCTAGAGGCATACCCACAGATTCCAGTGCCCCTGGAGTGTGTAAGGTAGTTCCTAGTCTCACAAGCTCGTCTGCTTTAGAAGTCCCTGGGATATTTCTGTGACCCGGCACCCAAAACAGGTGAATTTTGAACTGTTCAGCTATCTCGTTGAGAGATCTGCGACAGTCGAGGGCGGTTTTTTTTGTTGAGAATTACGTTCTCCAGGGACTTAATGGCTGAATAACACAGTGTCCGTGGCCGCCACATGACCAATGAGAAAGCTCTCTTAACCTCACGGCAGTGGGCGCTGCAATTTGGGTAGCCACAATGTCCAGAGGCATAAGATGTACGGCTCAGTGCGGTTGTGATGCACAAAGAAAACATCCTTTGGATCCGGTTAAGTATTGAGCAGTAGGTGGATTTTTAAAGCCCCGTCCACCAGACCACAACACCATATAGCATAATAGGTCTGACAACTGCAGTATGTACCCAATGCAAGACACGCGGTCTAAATCCCCAACTTTTGGCAATGGTTCTCTTGCAGGTGTATAGGGCAAGAGTGGCATTTTTTGCCCTTTTCAAAATGTTGGATTTGAAGTTCAATTTCCTGTCCAGCAAAACACCCAGTTATTTTACGCTTTCTGTAAATGGAACATTCTCTCCTACCAAGGAGACAGGTTCCACTGTAGACAACTTGAATCTCCTGCTGAAAAGAACTACTTCTGTCTTGCACGGATTTATGTCCAGACCTCTTTCGGTAGCCCACTTTGCTGTTGCACGTAGAGCTATCTGAAGTATATCTCTTAGAGTGCTGGGAAACTTTCCCCTAAACGCAATTGCCACGTCATCAGCATACGCGACCACTTTTAAGCCTTTTTCTTCCAGAGACAATAAGTAATGCATCTTTTAGTAAGTAAGTTATTAATAAACTTTCTTACGGTAGAATTGATGCCTAGAAACTCGAACTCCTTCATGATTGACGTCGGTTTTACATTATTGAAAGAACCTTCATTGTCAAGAAATGTTCCCATTGCATATTATTTGACAGCGAGAGAACCCTCTATGTAGCCGACTAGGTCGTGAAAACAAGTAAAAGCGTGCTATGTTCGGCCGGGCCGAATCTTGGGAATCCACCACCATGGATTTTGCTAAAATATGGGAGCTATTTCTGGTTATAGATCGAATTGAACCGTACTTTACGCATTTGTTGAGAGTTATAACAGAGCACTATATGCAACATTTCAGCAAAATCGGATAAAAATCGCGGCTTGTAAGGGCTTAAAAAATAAAATCGGGAAATCGGTTTAATGCGAGCTATATCATGTTATTGACTGATTTGGACCGTACTTAAAACATTTGATGTAAGTCAGAACAAAACACCAAATCGGATGAAACTTGAGGCTTCCAGGGGCTAAAGAAGTCAAATCGGGAGATCGGTTATATAGGAGCTATATCAGGTGAAAGACCGATTTGGACCGTACTTAATACAGTTTTTGAAAGTCATAACGGAACACTATATGCAAAATTTCAACCAAATCGGATGACAATTGCGGCAGCCAGGGGCTCAAGAAGTCAAATCGGGAGATCGGTTTATATGGGAGCTATATCAGGTTATAGACCGATTTAGACCGTACTTGGCGCAGGTGTTGGAAGTCATAACTGGATACTACGCGCAAAATTTCAGCCAAATCGGAGAAAAATTGCGGCTACCAATGGCTCGAGAAGTCAAATCGGGAGATGGGTTTATATAGGAGCTATATCCAAATCTGAACCGATAAGACCCATTTGCAATCCCCAACGACCTACGTCATTAAAAAGGATCTGTGCAAAATCTCAAGCGGCTATCTCTAAAACACTATGTGCAGAATTTCAGCCAAATCGGATGAAAATTGAGGCTTTCGGGAGCTCAAGAAATCAAATCTGGAGATCGATTTATATGGGAGCTATATCCAAATCTGAACCGATATGACCCATTTGCAATCCCCAACGACCTACACCAATAAAAAGTATCTATGCAAAATCTCAAGCGGCTATCTCTACGCGTTCGACCGCTATCGTGATTTCGACAGATGGACGGTCGGACGGGCATGGCTAGTTCGACGCAGAATGCCGAGACGTTCAAGAATATACCGTATGGGGTCCTAGATCAATATTTCGAGGTGTTGAAAATGAAATGACTAGATAAGTATAATCCCATTCTATGGTGGTGAGTATAAAAGCAATAGAACTCTTTGAAAATTACAGACTGTTATCAGCGAAATGACTTGATAGGTTTTCGTAAATTTTATTAATGCCGCGAATTTTTCAATTCATGAAAGTTTCGCATAAAAAATCCTTTTTCACTTATATGTCATTTTGGTTTCATATAAAAAGAAAATTTAGGGTGTAAAAATAACCACTAAGGTTATTGCAGATAATCGACAAATCACTTCAGTGAATTTAATTGCATTTAATAACACCAAAAATAAGTGGTACTTTCCATCGGATTTTACACAAAAGCGTAGTAAGTATGGTAGTTGCCTAACTCTTTTCCTTACCATATAATCAAATCAAAGTCCTTATTAAATTCAATTTAGTTTCAAACCAGTTTTGAAATCACAATTTTGTAAACATGAGAATTATTTGTATCTACAAGTATAGAATTATAATCAAATTTTGTTCTGAAAATTGATAAGGGCTTTCTGTTACGAAGTCCATTCGTTGTTAATTGAGAGATTTGTTGTAAACCAGATATTAGGGCCTAATGTGATAATTGTATTGTCAAAGGTCGGAGCAAATAATAATGGGAAATGTTGGGACAATTTCCGGTAACACAACAAGCTATCTTAAATAGTATACACTTTTCTCAACAAATGTATTTATAAATATTGAAATTTCCTCACTTAACACCATTAAATGGGGGTTTACTGATGTCCTCAATCGGTTTGTAATACTTTAAAGAGATTAATCTGCTACTTTATCCTATATAAAGTGTATATTTTATGTCGACCTAGCCATGTCCGTCCGTCCGTTGAAATCACAAACATTTAACGCTAAATACTTGACACTTTTTACAGTTTTTTCTCATTAATGTACGTTGTTGGAGACTTCATATGGACCAGATCAGTTGATATTTGGATGAAGTTCACATATAAATCCGATTTCACCTAGAAGTCTCAAATTTTTTGCGATTTGATTAAAATGATACATAAAGAAGACTTAGGGACTCTGACAACGAAAAAGAATTTTCGTTAGTAGATATACATATAAATAATTTATTCCCCAGTATTCACCCGCTAACCAGTATTCACCCGCTAACTTCTTCTTCACTAACTAATCCCGTTTTGACTAACCTTTTATTTACAATATTTCCATTTCTTAGAGTGTGGATAAAAATGGATAATTTAGTGAAGGGAAGCAGAGAATTGACTGATACTATGAATAAGGTGCTCAATGATAATTGGAGTGATGTTTGGAGTGAGCTGAGGGATGGCATCAATAACGCCCTATCACTAATAATGATTCAAATTACAACGAAAATATTTGATGAACTGCCTTATGATAATTTTTATGTAGTTTAAAGATTAAAATAATAAAAAAAATATATATCTTAGATATTAAAATCAATTTGTGTTTGTTTGTAGGTTTGTAGGTTTGTTTGTAGGTTTGTTTGTTTTTATGTTTGTGTGTTCCTTATAGACTCTGAAACGGCTGAACCGATTTTCTTGAAGTTTTCGCAGATGGTGCATAATGACCCCGTGGTGAAAATAGGGTACTACATTTTTGATATCTGAAGGGGGCGGACTCTCCCCCTTACCCTAATTTTCAGAAACGCCAGATCTCAGAGATGGGTGGTGCGATTTAAGCGAAATTTTGTGTGCTCTCATATCGTACCCTAAAAATAAAAATTTGGTATCCAAATTTCGGATGGGGTACCTAGGGGGCTGCCCCACCCTAAAACCTACCAAACATATATTTAGACCAAGTGAAAGGTATTTAGGATAAGAAAACGTATCTGATGTCCAATTGTCGGACCAAGTGTTAGGGGGACCACCCCAAGCCCCAAAACACCACTAAATCGGACAAATTTATCGACCATGGCAATATGGGACTCAAATGAAAGGTATTTGCGAGTAGAATACGAATCTGATATCCAAATGTGGGTCCACGTTTCTGGGGGTCCGCCCCTTTCCCAAAACACCCACCAAACAGGACTTATTTTCTGACCATGGGAATATGGGGCTTAAATAAAAGGTATTTGAATGTAGAATACGAATCTGATATCAAAATATGGGACCAAAAACATCCCCAAAAAGGGACAAATTTACGACCATAGCAGTATGGGGCTCAAATGAAAGGTCTTTGGGAGTAAAGCACGAATTTGATATCATTAATCGGGAAAAGTGTCTATGGGGCCACACCACCCTTACAACACCCAAGCCCCAAAACACCACTAAATCGGACAAATTTACCGACCATGGCAATATGGGACTTAAATGAAAGGTATTTGCGAGTAGAATACGAATCTGATATCCAAATGTGGGTCCACGTTTCTGGGGGTCCGCCCCTTTCCCAAAACACCCACCAAACAGGACTTATTTTCTGACCATGGGAATATGGGGCTTAAATAAAAGGTATTTGAATGTAGAATACGAATCTGATATCAAAATATGGGACCAAAAACATCCCCACAAAGGGACAAATTTACGACCATAGCAGTATGGGGCTCAAATGAAAGGTCTTTGGGAGTAAAGCACGAATTTGATATCATTAATCGGGAAAAGTGTCTATGGGGCCACACCACCCTTACAACACCAGCCAAATAGGAAGTATTTTTTGACTATTGCAATATGAGGCTCAAACAAGAGGGTTTTTAAAGTGGAACACGAATCCGATATATATTTTCAAGGCCAACTCACTGAGTGGCCGCCCATCCCCCAAAACACCCCCCAAGCCGATCATGTTTGCCGACTAGGAAATATGGGGCTCAAATTAAAGGTATGTGGGAGTAGACCACGTATCTGATATCAACATACCCCCAAATAGGTCGTATTTGCTCACAATTTGGGTCTTAAAGAGAGTGGAACTAAATATTCATAGTTTTTAGGGCCAATACCCCAAACCGAACATATTTGCTGACTTTTTCAATAAGGAGTTTAAACGAAATTAGAAAACGAATTTGATATCCAATTTTGAAGGCAATGGCATATGAGAATAGAGCATGTTGCTGATACATTTTCCGGGCTTAGTGTTTGGGGGCCCACCCCAATACCCAAAACACCCCTAAATCGGGCATATTTACCGACCATGTCAATGTGGAGCTTAAATGAAAGGTATTGGGGGGTAGAGCAAGAATTAATACCCATTTTCGGGACCAATGTTCTGGGGGTCTACCCCTTTCCCAAAATACCCCACAAACAGCAATTTTTTACTGACCATCGCAATATGGGACTCAAATAAGGGTATTTGGGAGTAGAATATGAATTTGGTATCCAAATGTAGGACCATGTATTTAGGGCATCACCCCTTTTCCAAAGCACCCCCAAAGGGAAAAAATTTTTCGACCATGCCAATATGTGGCTCAAATGAAAGGTATTTGAGATTAGAAAACGAATTTGATAACCTATTTTGGGGGACGCCTCATCCCGTAAACTCCTCTTAAGCCAATGGCAATATGGGGTTTAAATAAATGGTATTTGAGAGAAGAGCACGATGCTGATATTCTTTCAGGGCCAAGTATCTGGGGGACCATCTCTCCCCCGAAAACACTACTAAATCAGACATCATGAGAATATCGGGCTGAAATGAAATATTTTAAGATTGGAGTACATCCTACATCCAAACTTAAATTCGTAGACCAATAAAGATAATATGGGATTCAGATAAAGGCACTTATATTGTTAAACTGTTAGTTAAGTTGGCATGGTAGTCAAGTTAGAAGATCTTTAATTGTCGAAAATAAATATTCTAAGAAAACGTTAGTTCCATATAAAGTAAAAGAAGGCGCAGCGGAGCGGGCCCGGGTCAGCTAGTATGTTAATATAATTTAAATATGTTTACAAAGTTTGAAATGCTCTTGTTTTGCGTTACTTTTTAAACTGGACATTTGCTTTGACTTCAGCCGTCCATAAAAAGAACACTTCTAAAAAAATTGTTAATCGCTTTATATGAGTGCGGTAAAGGGTGCACAAGTTTCCTCCCGGCCGAGCAACTACTGGTTTTAGTTGTTCAGCATAAGAAGCACAGTTTGACTTCTTGCATTGAAATGTCCAGTAGAGTATAAAAATTATTCTATGGCAATAAATTATTATAACAAATGTTAAATGAATGCAAATAAAACGAAAAATAGAAATAGATTTTGCTTTGTTGCCTTCTTGCTATAGGGGAAAGAAAAACAGATATTGAAATACAGACTTACTTTTGCGACTTGTGGTATTCATCAAGAAAAAATATATAAAAACTTAACAGTGTTTCTGACATACTTGAGTTGTAATTGTTACGTACTCGACATAAGATCGTTTTTAGATTTAGAATTTAGCAATAAATATGCATAAACAACTGTACGAACATTTATTTATGTTGCTGATTGTGCTTGGATTGTTATTTGAATGTAAAAGCGGGCAATTACGTGAGTGCAAATTGTGATTTGTTTGATAAAAACCAAGATTTTAAAGGCAAATGTTAATAGGAGATAACATATAAATGTAACAAATTACTTTTTATGTGTAAACGCGTTTGCTGTTAGGAGAAGCTATTTTGTGATTTACAAATTCAAGAACTCTTGCCCCATTCACCTTCAAGAGGGCTATTAGCGCTGGGACTTAATCCGCATATCGTACACTAACTGTACGCTGAAATTGCAGGCCCAATAACGCTGTATGGTATTGTGTATTGGTGGACGACACTTTGAAAATTCAGCTACTGTTCAATATTCAGTCGGATCCAAAGATGACAAGTCTATGCCGCTTCGTCATGATATGACACAGCCGCATTGTAGACGACATCATTTGGTGCTGGGAATGTGATCCTTTATTAATATTTTTTGACATTATGGTCAGAAAAAATGCTGCCATCACTAGCGTTAGTTTGAAGCAGCTTTCTCTTTGGTACAGCAGCAGCTATGTACACTGTGTGTGATTTGTTTTATCTTCCACCACCCTAGGATGGGGGTTTAATAGCTCCATATTCAGTAGCGCAGAGGCTAGCATGTCCGCCTATGACGCTGAACGCCTGAGTTCGAATCCTGGAGAGACCATCAGAAAAAATTTTCAGCCGATGTCGCAATCGGCTATAAAAAGAAGGCCCCTTATCATTGAGCTTAAACTTGAATCGAACTCCACTCATTGATATGTGAGAAGTTTGCTCCTGTTCCTTAGTGTAATATTCCGTGTGTGGACGCCACCGTAGCGCATGTCCGCCTATGACGCTGAACGCCTGACGCTGTTCGAATCCAAGCGGGAAAATCAAAAAAATTTCAGCTGATGTTTTTTGCCTCCAAATGCTGGAGGGAAAAACCATGCCATACGGAATCCATAAAATACTTCTCCCCAAAGAGGTGTCGCAATGCTGCACGCCGTTCGGACTCGGCCTTTATTGAGCTTAGATTAGAATTTGACAGCACTCATTAATGTGTGGGAAGTTTGCCACTCTTTCTCAATGGAATGTTAAAGGGCAAGTTTGTATTATTTGCAATATACCGTGTGTAACACCTCATTTTTTCGAACGTTACGGTAACATGTTTCAAGTATTGCTTGTTTCAAGTATGGTCTACATCGGTTTATATTGGTAAAACAGATTTAGCTCACATATCTAACTATAAGTTCTGACATGTGATGCTCTGTTATGACCTCTTATTATTAATCATGAAATAAACGTGCCAAACGCGTTCTATGGGGAAAAGGATACATATAAGATTGGATAAGGCCGAATTTGACTCGTTTTTATTTTTTTGTTTTTAATTTCAATCTCTCTTCGATACAGCTCCGGACATACAAAAATGTAAGGTCAACGATAATGTTTGTGTGGCGAATAAAATAAGGGAATTATTTCAAAAATTCCCCAACGGTAATCCTCAGTTTGGTATGCCAAACGTATCTGCCATAAATCTGACCAATGTAACTGTGTCACGTGCCAAAAGCGATTCGCCCATACAGCTAAATTTCAAGTTTTTGAAATTAACATGTTACGGCTTGGAAAACTCGATTATTGTCAATACTACAGGATGGTCGAAGGAACCCAAAATAATTGATGGAGAGATTTATGTGCCACTTATGAAGATCGTGGGCGATTATGAGACAAATGGTAAAATTTTACTCTTATCTCTGGATGGCAAAGGCAAGGGAACTTTTGAGATGACCGACTGCATCTTCCATATGAAGGGACGCTTGAGTTTTGAAAAGAGAAAAGATGGTAAAAATTATGCCAAGTTGGAGAAACTAAAAGTGGATATGAAGCCTAAAAAGTAAGAAATTAAGTCATTTGTTATTCTTAAGTACAATAATTTTCAGTCTTATGGGTTCTTGATACTTGAAGATTAATTTGATGATATATGGAAAGGATACATATACATACATACATAAGGAAGCCATTACTAATTCCTTTATTTCTCCTACTAACTGAAACTTGCCGCAAGTGAAATCACCTAGTCTGAATCGGGTCTTACTTTCTTAAAACTAAGAAAGAAGAATTTTTAATGCATCACCATTAGACATATCTTTATGTGTGAAGAACCCACAAGTTTATTGATACACTCCGCCAAAACCACTAGCCAGGGTTATACCACGTTTACACTGGAGCCCACATATATAATCACCTATAATCACATTTTTTTTTATTTTATGGCTGCTGCACATGATAATGCACATAAAAACTAGAATGTCAATATGACAAAGTACAGAAGTTTGACAGCATAGTTTGCGCCACCATCCCCACAGGATTGTATATTTGATTTTTTTTGCGTTGGGCAAGTGACGTAATCTTTTAAAGTGAACAATGGCACAAACCTTTTGTAACTGTATTCGTTGGCCAATTTATCGAAATCAGCTGATTTTATACATGGAAACCAGTTGATTTGAAGTATTGATTAACGAATCCAGGATGCACTAATAAGGTGAAGTCATGCGAACAGTTGAATAAAATTTTTTATACCCTCCACCATAGGATCCGAATGGACTGAAATATTCGACAATAACTTCTACAATGTTCAGCATTCAATTCAAGCAACAAAAGAGTGTCATAATGATGAAAATACAAATATGAAACAAATTTTTAGAAGATAAGTTGTAAAACAAAGTAAATTTCTAAATCTATTACTTTGACATTTTAATTTACGGGATTTATCACTCAAGGTAGTTTTGTTGGTGGTAGTTTTTTGTTGTTGTGCTAATGACCCTACCTCTTAATTGTACCATGAACGAACCGAGTGACAGAAAGTTTGTGGTTTTGGCAGAATATTTTGTTTTAAGTATAAACATTTAAATTAAACTTCCAACTCCACAGGAATGTAATTTAGATTTTTTTTTTTGCTTTGGGCAAGTGACTTAACATTTTTAAGTGAACCCTGAGACAAACTTGTTGTCACTGTATCAGCTGTTTTTATACAGGAAAAACAGCTGTGGTTTTGGCAGTATATTTTGTTTTAGGTATAAACGTTTAAATAAAACTTCTTTTGCATATAATTGCAGGTTCTTTGTAAACATGGAAAATTTGGTAAGAGGCAGTCAGGTGCTTACAGATACCTTGAACAAAGTTCTTAATGACAACTGGAGAGATGTCTGGAATGAAATGAGTGATGGCATAAACACTGCCCTAGCCAGCGTGTACACCAATATTACATCTGGAGTGCTTAATGAACTTTCTTATGATGACTTTTATGCTGAATAAATCTATGGCAAATAAAAGAGTTTGTTTTTTGTTTATGACTAGAGATGGAAGATGATATTTACCCGCTAAATCGGGTGAATTCGGGTAAATACCCGGGTAAGTACCCATATATACTCAAAAGCTGCGTTTTTATGATTTTGCAGATATGTTGGGTATAAAAATAATTTCTAAAAATTTTTTTTATGATTTTGTATTCTTTGTACATAAACTTGACCATCTGATCTAACAAAATCGGAATTTAGTTATATATGACCGCTATTAAGACCTATTTGCCGACATAAAATCTTCAGGCAAAAAATTGGTAATTTTTCATCCGATCATCAATGAAATTTGGCACAGTTAGTTCTGGTTGACCCCTACCCATTCCTGTGAAGTGTGGTCCAGATCTGGCCATATTTGGATAAAGCTGTCCTATGGATTGACCGCCCGATCTCCCGATATAAGGTATTAAGGCCATAAAAGATTCATTTATTACCCGACTTCGATGCAATTTGGCACAGTGAGTTCTGTTAATCCCCATCCATTCCTGTCAAAAGTGGCCCGGATCGGACCATATTTGGATATAGCTGCCCCATAGACCGATCGCCCGATTTCCCGATATAAGGTATTAAGGCCATAAAAGACCCATTTATTACCCGATTTCTATGAAATTTGTCACAGTGAGTTCGGGTAGACCCCACTGGAATGGCTATAGGTCTACCAGAACTCACCATGCCAAATTCCATCGAATTTGGATGTAAATAACCAATTTATTGGCTCAAGACTTTAAGTATGAAGATCAGCCAATATAGCGGCTAAGACACAATACTAGACCAACTAAGATTCGTGATTTGGAAAACAATTAAGGATTTTGCATGTAGCACGGATTTCCCAACTTAGATTTGCTTTTTATACCCTCCACCATAGGATCATTTCGTTTTTAACACATCGAAATATTGATCTGAGACCCAACAAAGTATATATATTCTTGATCTACTTTATATTTTAAGTCGATCTAGTCTATCGAAAGCACGGTAGCTTTCGAAGGAGAAGTTGGGAATGTTAATGGCCCATATCGGTCCATGTTTTGGTATACCTTCCTTTTAAACCGATATCGGATCTTGATTTCTTGAGCATATAGAGGGCGCAATAATTATCCGATTTTGCTGAAATTTTGCATGATGTGTTTTGTTATGACTTCCAACAACTGTGCCAAGTATGGTGTAAATCGATTTATAACCTCATATAGCACCCATATAAACCGATCTCGGATCTTGACTTCTTGAGCCGCTAGAGGGCGTAATTATTATCCGATTTGACTTCCAACAACTGTGCCAAGTATGTTCTAAATCTGTTAGAGACCTGATATAGCTCCTATATAAACCGCATTTATTATACGATTTTGCTGAAATTGCTGCACAAAGACTTCCAGTTTGGTTTCCAACAGCCAAACCAAGTATGGCCACAAACGGGTTTATAACTTGGTATAGATCCAATAGCATTGCAATCCTTACTCATCATCCTTTGCCATCCTTTCAGCCAAATCGAAGGAGGTCACCGTAGCGCAGAGGTTACCGACGCTATGACGCTGAACGCCTAGGTTCGAAACCTGGCGAGACCATCAGAAAAAAAATTTCAGCGGTGGTTTCCCCTCCTAATGCTGGCAACATTTGTGAGGTACTATGCCATGTAAAACTTCTCTCCAAAGAGGTTTCGCACTGCAGCACGCCGTTCGGACTTGGCTATAAAAAGGAGGCCCCTTATCATTGAGCTTTAAACTTGACTCGGACTGCACTCATTGATATGTGAGAAGTTTGCCCCTGTTCCTTAGTGGAATGTTCATGGGCAAAATTTGCAATTTTTGCATTGTGCATGTTGCAAACAACGCTAAGAAGGAGAAGAGCCTGACCCATTGTTAAGTATACCGATCGGCTTCGAATCACTTCCTGATTCAATTTAGCTATGTCCGTCGGTCCGTCGGTCCGTCTTTATGTCCATGTATTCTTGTGATCAAGGTAAAATTTGCATTTATTGTCCGATTGTCATGAAATTTTGCACATGTAATTTCTTTGGCCCAAGGACGAATGCTTGGACGAATTTTGGAAAAAATCGGTTCAGATTTAGATATAGCACCCATATATATCTTTCATCCGATATGGCCTTTTAAGGTTGTAGAAGCCACAATTTCGGTACGATTTTTACAAAATTTTGAACGATGTGATGTATTTGACACCTACATATGTGTGTCAAATTCCATCACAATCGGTACAAATTTAGATTAGTTCCCATATATATGTTTCATCTGATATGGTCTTTTAAGGCTACAGAAGCCACAATTTTGTCTATATCTAATATAGCTCCCATATATATATATTGGGTTGCCCAAAAAGTAATTGCGGATTTTTCATACAGTCGGCGCTGATAATTTTTTTCACAGCTTGTGACTCTGTAATTGCATTCTTTCTTCTGTCAGCTATCAGCTGTTACTTTTAGCTTGCTTTAGAAAAAAAGTTTAAAAAAAGTATATTTGATTAAAGTTCATTCTAAGTTTTATTAAAAATACATTTACTTTCTTTTAAAAAATCCGCAATTACTTTTTGGGCAACCCAATATTTCATCCGATATGGACTTTTAATACAGAAGAACCTACAATTTTGGTCAGATCTCTACAATATTGGGCGTGAGATATTATATTTGACGTCCCAGATTTAGATATTGCTCCATATATATATCTTTAAGCCGATATGACTTTTTAAGGCTGTAGAAATCCACAATTTTTGTTTTATCGTAAGAAAATCTTACAAGGTTCTATTCTATATTTTATAGGTGTGCAAAATTAAAGTCTGACTAGACTTGGAGATAAGTTCTTTATATTATAAGTAGTACGTAGACTAGATGGTGTAGGGTAATATATAGTCGGATCCGACCGACTTTTGCCTTTCCTTACTGGTTAATAGAAAGAAATGCACATCTAACCAATAAATTCCCATATATTTGGTATTATTTGGGAATTTACCTGGGGAATACCCAATGTTTGGGAATTTCTTGGTAAGATATCAAACCCTATTAATATTTTACTTTATACTTGTCAAGATTCCTCTAGTTCCTATCTATCTCCCAATTAAATTGTTTTAAAAGTTTTCAAACAAATTAAAAAACCTTGCTTTCTCCTCTCTAGCTGGCTTAATGCTTCGTGCTGAAAAAACAAAACCAAATAAACGAAAGCAACATTAATCTAAAATTGAACCACAAAATCCATTATTATGCAACCAGGCATTCTTGTATCATGAAGACCAACATTGAAGCGAAAAATCATTGAAGTGTTACTTCCCTCAGTTTGGAGCAAAAAGCTCCCCATTCAATTAGTTCAATGGATCTTGCCATGATCATGAATTGCAACAAAACATAAAAATCGCAAACATTTACAACACTAGCTCAAGTCTATAGTAACAGTTGGTAGAGTTACGATGTCCAAGGCATTGCTGGCAGTCTCTTTGAAAATCTTGGTGAACATCATCATGCAACAATTGGTGATTGTGCAAAGCATTATTGTGGAGAGAAATTTGCATTCGTATTATCGTTTGCCCATAGCTGCAGTGCGTCGTAGTAATACTTCGGAGGAATACTTTGTACTTCAGTGTCCCTTCAAGTCTTCACTGAATATACCCAAGCCAGAGGATATGGAAATCTGTGAAATAATAGGCAAATACCAGAATCACAGAGAGCAAGAGCAAACACCTGCCCGAAAAACTTTGTCAGAAGAGAAGTACGGTTCTAGGGTCAAAGCCGAGCATCGTCTACTAAAGCCTCCAAAGGAAGTAAAATGGATTAAGATTAAAAAAAGAAATCCTCAAAAAGTGTATCTAAAACCCTATAAAAGAAAAGATTATTATAAGAGGCCAAAGACTGAGATTAAAGAACAATATAAAGCCACCAATGTGCGAGTGTTTCTGAACAGCCCTAAATCCTTGGCACCCGAAAAATTCAACTTAAACAGGGAGTTAGAAGATTCGCTGCCCTTTAGTTCATCCTTAAAACCTAAAATAGTAAAACAACCCGAACAACACTTGGAACATAATGATTCCAAGGAAAAATCTAATGATTCCGAAACAAAATCAGAACACCATCAACAAGTGAGCAACAGCCCTTTAAAGTATCTGGGCACTAAAGATGCACTAAATAAACTGCAAAAGCAACGCCACAGTCAAACATTCAGTGGGGCACCCGAAAAAAGTGAAAAGTTTTTTGTGGAATCCAATAAATATAAAAAAGGCTTCAAGACAAAAGGCTATCAAAATATGTACCATCGTGATGAAATCTATCAGGATCATATATTCTATGATGATTTGGAGCAAAAAGGAAAATATGATGTTTATAAGAAATCAAAGATACTATTTTAATAAATTCATGTAACATAGATGTTTGTTTCCTTTTATACCCACCCCCGAAGGATGGGACTACATTCAGTTTGTCATTCCGTTTGCAACACATTGAAATATCCATTTCCGAACCTATAAAGTATATATATTCTTGATCAGCGTAAAAATTTAAGACGGTCTTCCAATGTCCGTCCGTCTGTTTGTGAAATCACGCTACAGTCTTTAAGAATAGAGATATTGAGCTGAAACTATGCACAGATTCTCTTCTTGTCCATAAGCAGGTCAAGTTTGAAGATGGGCTATATCGGATTATATCTTGATATAGCTCCCATATAGACCGATCCGCCGATTTAGGGTCGTAGGCCCATAAAAGCCACATTTATCATCCGATTTTGCTGAAATTTGGGACAGAGAGTTGTGTTAGACCAATCGACATGCTTCTTTAATTTGACTCAAATCGCTCCAGATTTGGTTATAGCTGCCATATAGACCGATCCGCCGTTTTGGGGACTTAAGCCCGTAAAAGCCACATTTATTATCCGATTTTGCTGAAGTTTGGTACAGTGTGTTGTGTTAGGCCCTTTCGACATCCTTCTCCAATTTGGCCCAGATCGGTCCAGATTTCGATATAGCAGCCATATAGACCGATCTCTCGATTTAAGATGTTGGGCCCATAAAAGGCGCGCTCATTATCCGATTTCGCCGAAATTTGGGGCAGTGTGTTGTGTTAGGCCCTTAAACATTCTTCTTTAATTTGGCTCAAATCGCTCCAGATTTGAATAAAGCTGCCATATAGACCGATCTTTCGATTTAAGATCTTGGGCCCATAAAAGCCGCATTCATTTACCGAATTCGAATTCGAAATTTGGGAGAGTGATTTGCGTTAGGCTCTTCGAAAACCTTCTGCAATATGGTCCAGATCGGTCCAGATTTGGATATAGCTGCTGCTCTCGATTTAAGTTTTTGAGCCTCTAAAAGGCACATTTATTGTCCGATGTCGTCGAAATTTGGGACAGTGAGTTAAGTTAAGCCCCTCGACATATTTCTGCAATTTGGGCTAGATCGATCAAGATTTGCATATAGCTGCCATATAGACCGATCTCTCGATTTAAGGTTTTGGGCCCATAAAAGGCGCAGATTTCGCTGAAATTTCGGACAGTGAGTTGTGTAATGCCCTTCGACATCCCTCTTCATTTTGGCCCAGATCCGTCCAGATTTGGAAATTGCTGCCATATAGACCGATCTCTCGACTTAAAGTCCTGGGCCCATATAAGGCACATTTATAATCCGATTTCGCTGAAATTTGACACGGTGACCTATGTTCGGCTTTTCGACGTCCATAACGAATATGGTTCAGATCGGTCTATATTTGGATATGGCTACCAAAAAATCAATTCTTGTTCTACAAAATTGAACAATGACTTGTACTTATTAGACCACTCAATGTCCGTGTCGAATTTGGTCCAAATCGGACCATATTTCGATATAGCTGCTGGGGGGGGCAAAAATTATAAAATTTTCACCGGATTATGACCAAAGGTGGTTTATATAAATATACCCGAGGTGGTGGGTATCCAAAGTTCAGCCCGACCGAACTTAACACCCGTTGACTTGTTTTTTATTAAAGATGAAAAATAATTTTTGCTTTAAGTGTAGCAGTTTGCAGACTACAAATTACATATTTTATCAATGTTGATTGGAATTAAATGCAATTTATTGGTTCTTTGGAAATTTATTATTGGAAGTTGTTGCTAAGCACTGTAATTATTGGGATAATATGCACACGATTTGGGAATAGGGACTTACGAAAGGGAATAATGAACTAAATGTGGGTAACCTTATTGTTATTGGTGCAGTCATAGGAATTGGTACGAAGGGGAATTATAACTATCGAAAACCATAAAAAGAATATAAAATTTCATATTCAAGGTTTAAGTTGTTTGGGATAAATGTCCTAACATTCAATAAAAACAACCTGTTCTCATTCATATTAAGGTTAGTTATAAACATGAACTACTTACAGCGTTGTGGAAAGACATTCTTGTAATAGGGAAGTTATACAAACAAAGAACTGCTTTTGAAATGAATTCGATGATGAAAACTAAGCTTTAATAAAAAAGGTTCAAATTTATGAACGATGAAATAAGCAACAAGTCATATTACATTTGATACTAACAGCCAAATTGTGTAGAATCATAGATGGTATCTTGAATGTGACCGAATAGTAGATATCCAAGTTTCTTAATTAGGAATGAATAGGGTAAGATATACATAAAAACAATTTGATTTATAGATCTACAAATGCTACCAAGAGTAAAAGTTCAATACAATTAGATTAACAGTAACCATAATTACGATAGAATTGCAGAAAACCAAGACTCTTCCAATACAAAGTCAAAGCAAAGGTATGAGGATGTTGGTTGGAATTTTTAGCATATTCAAATACAACGATTGATTTGGCTAGGTCATGTAGGCTGAATGAATGGAGATGCGCCAGCTTATAAGGTATTGGTATATGACTTTGTCGGTTTACTCAGAAGGTCAATACCAAAATTCTGAAGGATAGACCAAGTATTGGTGGGCTCGTAATACTGTCAACCCCTATTAGAAATTAATTTTATTAATTAATTTACAAATTTACCCGCAGCGCTAAAAATAAAAGTTGTAAAACTTGTATTATTCTTCAAAAACTAAATAAAAGTGGTTCACTTCTTGGTTTTTATTGTTAAATAGTTCTTCAAAAGCATATTTTTTTGTTTTCTACCTCACTGTGCGCCTTCTCTACTTGTGTAAAAGTTATTCAAGTGGTTTATGATCATTATGTTATTCAGACTCTGTAGGAGGTATTTTGAAATGTATACCCAAATTGAGCTATAAATGACGTATTTTGAATTAAGTTTAAAGGTAATACACCTTAAAATATAATAGTTTGCTTCATTATATTGTAGAGGGTAAAAAGATAAATTGGAATTGATTGAAGAATATTGACGAATGGCAACACTGACAAGAATACTGTCGTAGCATGCGTGTTACGAGCTCTGTTTCTTTCCTTTTTTGACAGCAGCCGGATCGTCGTTAAATTCTAAGACGATTTAACGATGTCCGTCCACCCATAGAAAAATTAAGCACGGCGTTGACAAAGTGGCCACATTCGTTCATAAAAATGAATCAAAACACAGATGTTATTAGATCAACAACAAATATTTATAAACCAACAACAGTTATGTTGAACAAAACATCCACAGACGTTCACATTCTGACAAACTCTAGTGCACAGTTTATTTAAAGATTAGAAAAAGATTTTGTGTGCCGATGAGTATCGAACCTGTGTTCCACCAATCTAATTGTGTGTTTACAAACGCCTTACCACATTGCACCATGGCCAGCTATACACATACAAGGTTTTAAGAGTCATTTAAACTTAAGGTTGGTATACATACACATATCGAAGGGATGATGTCCACAACGGTCATTGCATGAATCAACAACGCTTGTTCACAAAATCATTCACGCTTGTTGACAATATTTCCAACAACGCCCGTGTATGATAATGACAACGTTGGCGCATGATTTTGCAACATATTTTTCCTATCTGCGTGTGTCTATCAGTCTGTCCGTCCGTCTATTGTAATTGCTCTACAGCCTTCAAAAATTGAGATATTGAGCTGAAATTTGGCACAGATACGTCTTTTTGATGCACGCTGGTTAAGTTCTTGAACGGCCCAAATCAGACCATATTTGGATATAGCTGCTATATCGACCGATCTGCCGATAAAGGGTCTAATAGCCATAAATGCTTTATTTTTTATTTGATTTTGTTAAAATTTGAAATAGTGAGTAGCTTAAGGCTTCCCGACATCTGGTTCAGATGCAAACTTGCCCATGAACACTCCATTAAGGAACTGGGGCGAACTTCCCAAAAATCAATGAATGTTGTCCGATTCAATTTTAAACTCAATGATAAGGGACCTCCTTTTTATAGCAAAGTACCTAACAAATGTAGCCAGCATTAGGAGGGGAAAACCACCGCTGAAAAAATTTCTGATGTTCCTGCCAGGATTCGAACCCAGGTATTCAGTGTCATAGGCGGACATGCTAACCTCTGCGCTAAGGTTGCCTCCATCCTCCAAATGGATGGTATCTCACGAATATATGCTTCTATGTTGTCTTCCAATGCGTCAATTGAAGCAGGCATGTCTGCTTTACCAAAGCCCCACAAAAATAGTTTAAACCGGTAAATCACACGATCTAGGCGGCCAATTGACCGGTCCCGAACGTGAAATAAAATGTTCATTGAACTCGCCCCTCAATAAGTCCATTGTCACGCATGCTATGGGGCATGAGGCAGCGTTCTGTTGAAACCACATGTTATGCAAGTCAAGCTCTTGCATTTTGGGCAAAAAGAGTTGGATATCATCTCACGGTAGCGCTCACCATTTACAGTTACGATACGCATTATCTTTGAAGAAGTACGTTCCAATGATGCCACCAACCCATAAACCGCAACAAATTGTGACTTTTTCAGGATGCATTGGTAGCTTTGCAATACTTCTGGCCTATCTTCGCTCCAAAATCGACAATTCTGCTTTTTTACATACCCATTGAGCCAAAAATGAGCTACGTCGCTCTATGGAAAAGCGCGCGATGAACTTTCTTAACAGAGCACGCATTTTGATAATAAAATTTAATAATTTGCAAGCGTTGTTTGTTTACAAGACGATTAATGTTTAAATTATAATCCAAACTGAATATGTTAGACAGTGAAACAAAACACGAAACGTGCGTAAGCTGTTTAAACCAGTGTTGCCAAAAAAATAATAGCTAAAAGATCATCCATTGTAATAGATCCTTAATTTTGCATCCTATTTTTAAAGAAAATAACTTTTATTTAAGTTCAAGATATCTCTAAGGGGGGCTTTTTGTCTTAGTTATTGTAAATAAGTTAGGTAAAAATTTATATTTTAAAAGTAGAGATGACAAGTTCCATTTTGACTTTTTTAACGAATTTCAAGGGAAATGACTGTATTTTTCAGCATTTATCAACAAATTGAAAATTTTCAGTGTCATATTCAAGTCTTGCTGCTTTGACTTGCAAACATTACCAAAAGCCTCCTTTAACATCTAAAAACGAGAGAATCTGTTAAAAAATGAGCACTTTCTTGCAATATTTCTCAAAATTGGACGAACATATATATGGGAGCAATATCTAAATTTGAACCGATTTCGAGCAAACATCTCCGATACTTTGACAGTCGTCGCGGAAAGCATTGTACGAAGTTTTGGGAAGATTGGTCAATAAATGCGCCTGCAGTGGCTCTAGGAGTAAAAATCGGGCGATATATATATATAAGAGCTATATCTAAATCTGAATTGATTTCCATGCAAGTCACCAGTAATGTCGAGAGTCAAGAGGAAATCCTTCCTGCCGATTTTTGAGACAATCGTTTAACAAAAGACCATTTTATTGCAATATTACTGTAAATCGGACGAACATATATATGGGAGCTATATCTAAATCTAACCGATTGCGAGCAAACTTTATGGACATTGTTTGGGAAGATTGGTCAATAAATGCGATTGCAGTGGCTCTAGGAGTGAAAATAGGGCGATATATATGTATACGAGAGCTATATATAAATCTGAACCGATTTCCATGAAATTCACTAGTAACGTTGGGAGTCAAATTGCCAAATTTCATTTTATTGCAATATTACTGCAAATCGTACGAACATATATATTTGAGCTATATCTAAATCTGAGCCGATTGCGAGTAAACTTCTCAGAGAATGTGGTAGTTGTCGAGCAAGGGTTGTACAAAGCTTTGGGAAGATTGGTTAATAAATGCGTTTGCAATGGTTCTAGGAGTGAAAATCGGGCAATATATATTTGAACAGTAATGTTGGGAGTCATGAAAAAACTCCTCCTGCCGAATTTTTAGACAATCGGTTAACAAAAGACCATTTTATTGCAATGTTACTGCCAATCGGACGAACATATATATGGGAGCTATATCTAAATCTGAACCGATTTCGAGCAAACATCTCAGATACTGTGACAGTTGTCGATCAAAGCGTTGTACGAAGTTTTGGTAAGATTGTTTAATAAATGCGCTTACAGTGGTTCTAGAAGTGAAAATCGGGAGATATATATATATATGAGAGCTTTATTAAATCTGAATTGATTTCCATGAAATTCACCAGTAATGTCGAGAGTCAAGTGTAAATCCTTCCCGCCAAATTGCGAGAGAATCGGTTATCAAATTACCATTTTATTGCATTATTACTAAAAATCGAACGAACATATATATGGGAGCTATAGCCAAATCAGAACCGATTTTTTCCGGTTTCAATAGGCTTCGTCTCTTGGCCGTAAAACATGCCTGTACGAAATTTGAAGGCTATCGGATGAAAACTGTGACCTGTACTTTGTACACAAATTAACATGGACAGACGAACATAGCTAAATCGATTCAGAAAGTGATTCTGTGTCGATCGGTTTACTTATCAATGGATCTATTTCTCTTCCTTCTGAGTGTTACAAACAAATTAAAATTGCGTAGCGCAGAGGTTCGCATGTCCGCCTATGACGCTGAATGCCTGAGTTCGAATCCTGGCGAGACCATCAGAAAAAAATTTTCAGCTGTGGTTTTCCCCTTCCTAATGCTGGCAACATTTGTGAGGTACTATGCCATGTAAAACTTCTCCAAAGAGGTATCGCACTGCGGCACGCCGATTGGACTCGGCTATAAAAAGAGGCCCCTTATCGTTGAGCTTAAACTTGAATCGGACTGCACTCGTTGATATGTGAGAAGTTAGCCCCTGTTCCTTAGTGGAATGTTCATGGGCAAAATTTGCATTGCATAATAACCTGTACCACAATAGTGGTGAAGGCTATAAAAAAATTGTATGTAAGTAATTTTAACATGTGCATCATAGGTAAATACCCATTAAATAGTTTCTAATAGAAGAAGCAAAGAAGTTTGATAAATAGCCTACCAAACCAAAATTTCCAAAATTTCACTCAACCATAGATCCTTAATGTTGTGCTACATACCTACCAATCATATGTGGTGCTTTGTTGCATAGTAAAGAGGAAGGAAGACATGCTTAGCTAACCACACTTATGAAACAACATGTTCAATTAAGAAAGCACAGGATATTTAAACCAAACATGAAATATTAAAAACGAATTCATTAGTAAAGTGTTATAACAACATAAAAGCGTTTAATGTGATTAATAATTCAGCTAGAAACGCCAATGGAATAAGGGAACACTTTTGGAACCACCTGCTAAGTGTTTATTACCGCAAATAAACAAACAAACAGATGTGGATACAACCTAGTTACCCCCGGTTCAATGAAATTAGATGCAACAAGTTGCTGCCACAACTCGGCTAGGTGAGTATCACAGCCATTTGTAAAACTTTGTAACCATCAACAGCACTTTACGATGTGTGTTTGTCTAATTCAATTAAGATCCAAACTAAACACTGTTTGTGAGTTGATATTAAATTAAGATAATCGCACATGCTAAACTCTTCTTCGGGTGAAACAAAAAAAAGTAATTGCAAAATAAAACTAAGCTCCACCACCCTTAGCCAGGCAGCTGTATTAATTACAGTCTCACCCCCGCAGTCATTCCCCCCCCCAGCCATTGAGCATGATATGGAGAAGTTATACCCTCAACATTTATGAGCCTCCACTGATTTGCATTGACTGGCTTTGAATGGAAATTGCTTTGGAACACGCAAATGGGTATAAAAGGCAATAAATCCAAAGCCGGTAAAAATACTAACCCACCATATTTTTTGTGAAGGCATTTCGATTTTGTCAAAACAAGCCGTCAACGTTGTTATGGAATTGAGATAAGTTATATGCTGAATAGGCAGAAAGTGGAGATATTGGAAGTAAGCCATAATTTACCGGCAAAGACATGCTAACAATGATGACACAAAGCAATACATATAATGTACACTAAGATCGAATTAAAATATTAGTCATTATGGCATAGGACATCTCAAAATAAGATTTTCCTAGAAAATTTTTTAAAAACTTTAAATTCCTTACAAAAATTGTCAATTTTTATTTAAAAACAGAAAATCGGTTAATAAATGACCATTTTATTGCAGTATTACTGCAAATGGGACGAGCATATATATGGGAGCTATATCCAAATTTGAACCGATTTTTTCCAATTGAATAAGCTTCGTCTCTAGGCCGAAAAACATGGCTGTACCAAATTTTACGACAATCGGATGAAAATTACGATCTGTAGTTTGTACACAAAGACAGACGGACATAGCTAAATCGAATCAGAAAGTGATTCTGAGTCGATCGGGTCTATCTCTCTTCCTTTTGGGTGTTACAAACTAATTCACTAAGTTATAATACCCTGTACCACAGTAGTGGTGTAGGGCATACAAACTTAAAGAGGAAGAAACAAGTAAAAGCGTGCTAGGATTGGCCGGGCCGAATCTTATACACTCTCCACCACGGATAGCATTGTTCGAGTTCTTTGCGCAGTATCTCTTTTTAGGCAAACAAAGAATAATGAATAAGAACTATTATGCTATTAGAGCTTTATCAAGTTATAGTCCGATTCGGACTATAACTGATTTGAATGCTTAACATTGTAGAAGTCATTGTGTAATATTTCAGTCCATTCGGATAAGAATTTCATTGAATTGTAGGGGCTTTAGAAGCAAAATCGGAAGATCGGTTTATATGGGAGCTGTATCAAGCTATAGATCTATTTAATTGGATTCGTATTGGATAATAACTGCGCCCTCTAGAGACTCACGAAGTCAAGATCCCAGATCGGGTTATATGGCAGCTATATCAGGTTATGTACCGATTTGCGCCATACTAAGCACAGTTATTGGAAGTCATAACAAAACACCTCATGCATTTCAGCCAAATTGGTTGAGAATTGGCTCTCAAGATATGCCAGGTTATTAACAGATTTAAATAGTACTTAGTCTAGTGGTTGGAAGAGACACCAAAACACTACGTGCAAAATTACAGCCAAATCAGACAAGAATTGCGCCCTTTAAAAGCTGAAGAAGTCAAGACCCAAGATCGGTTTATATGGCAGCTATATCAAAACATGGACCGATTTGGCCCATTTACAATCCCAACCGACCTACACTAGTAAAAAGTATTTGTGCAAAATTTCAAGCGACTAGCTTTACTTCTTCGAAAGTTAGCGTGCTTTCGACAAACAGACGGACGGACGGAAAGACAGACGGACATGGCTAGATCGACTTAAAATGTCATGACGATCGAGAATATAAATACTTTATTGGGTTAGACGCATATTTCGAGGTGTTACAAACAGAATGACGAAATTAGTATACCATCATCCTATTGTGGAGGGTATAAACATTTTTTTCCGAAATTTTAACTTTATTGAATTTTGAGATTCCATTGCAGGATATTGTCCGGCTGTAGACCATTGTTTAATGCTTTCTATTCAAAGTATAGTATAGCAAACAATATTTAAAAGTCAGCAAGGAGTGTGTTGTGTAAAAATTACATATTAATGGAAAATTATTTTATGAATAGGGTTGCTGACACGAAGTGTTACCAATTTTTTGTGTCCAAGTATTTTTATTGATTCAAATGACAAAAATGTGGGGCAGAAATCTAAATTTGAGTATCCATACACTTTTGGTCTGAGTCGGTAGAAAAACGAGTTGGAACCAGCAAGAATGTAATCTGTCGTTATTTTGGCCCATTGCGGTACAATGGCCTTCTTCAGCGCATCCATACTGGCATATTTTTTAATCCTTACTTTGCTTTCCAAAAAGGCCTAAATAGAAAACTTCATGGAATTGGTGCCGAGTCTTACTGGTATGATATGCAACCACAATGCTGCTTTAAAGCAGCTTCCAAAAAGGTTTTTCCAACTATATGTTGTATTTAATTTGACGCCAGGCTCGATTAAAACGACTAGAGAGCGGCCATTGAAATTAATTATTTCGGGTGAGCGTTCGTAGTCTCAAATTTTTGGATGCTTGCGAATTGCTCAACTGGGAAATTTTTCTCGCCAGAGAACATGATATTCGGAAATTCACCAAGCAAAGCAACTTCTTTGCTCTTTCGATTCTAACATTTTCTTGCTTTGGTGTAAGCTAATGCACCTTTGGGACTTGTAAGGCTTTACCTTGTTCTCGTTAAAGAATATACATTGCATCCTTTGGAGGGATATTTTCGGTTCTTCAGCTATTCATTAGCCAGAATTCTTTAAATTTGAGCCTTCATTTTAAGGTTTGAAGTTTTTTTTAGATTAATTTTGCAAGAATTTATGCTGCAATACACATATGACTTACGCTGCGATACACAAACGTTTTGTGCATTTGAGGTGTTAGAGATTGCCAACTATAGCCGGTTATGATATTGCAGGCAAATATAACGCAATAAGGCAATTACGCTTGAACTCATCACGAAAAGCCTTCTTTTTATATAAACTTGAATTCAAATGCTTTTGGTGGCTTGTAAACTATACAATGAGCTGCCAATAAAACAAGTATCATTTTGCTGTTATTTCAGTTTGACAGTTATACTAGTTTGAACTTGGTAACATGTTGTATAAGCTAACCTGTATTGTTTAATAGTATTTTGTGTTTTTTTGTATCATTTATTATTTTTTTATACCCACCACCATAGGATGGGGGTATACTAATTTAATCATTTCGTTTGTAACACCGCGAGATATTGATTTGCGACCCCATAAAGTATATAAATTCTGGTTCGTCTCGACATTCTGATTCGATCTAGCCATGTCCGTCCGTCCGTCTCTCGAAATCACGAACGGGAAAAAGCTTGGCGTTTGAAATTTTGCACAGATACTTAATATTGATGTAGGTCGTTGGGGATTGCAAAAGGGCCATATCGGTTCAGATTTGGATACAGCTCCCCTATAAACCGATCTTACGACTTGATTTCTTGAGCCTCTGGAGGCCACAATTTATGTCCGATTTGGCTGAAATTTTTCTCAAAGAGTTCTCTAATGACTTGGCAATAACTGTGCCAAGTTCGGCCCAAATCGATCTATAACCTGATATAGCTCTCATATAAACCGATCTCCGATTTGACTTCTTGAACCCCATGGAAGAGGGGATTTCGTCCGATTTGGCTGAAATTTTGCATATAGTGTTCTGTTATGACTTCCAACAATTGTGGTAAGTATGATTCACATTGGTATAAAAACTGATATAGCACCCATATAAACCGATCTCCCGATTTGACTTCTTGAGCCTCTGAAAGCCGCAATTTGTTCGATAAAGCTACAATTTTGCACATAGTGTTTTTTTTATGAATTCCAACAACTGAGCCAATAACGGTTAAAATCGGTCTATAACCTGATATAGCTCCCATATAAACCGATCTCCCGATTTTAATTTCTTGAGTCCTTACAAACCGCAATTTTAGTTTGAATAACTGCGCCAAATGCGGTCCAAATCAGTCAATAACCTGATATAGCTCACATGTAAACCGGTATCTCGATGTTCTTTGGGTCGGTTCGTAGAAGCTTGAATTCTTGCTCGTTTGATAGAAGTTTAGTATGCAGAAAAAAATTATGCCCTTCAACTAACTTTATTTTGTATAAATTTTTAGCAGAATCCATGGTGGTGGGTTCCCAAGATTCGTCCCGACCGAACTAAGCACGCTTTTACTTGATATTGTTATAACCTACACCACTACTGTGGTACAGGGTATTATAACTTAGTACATTTGTTTGTAACATCCAAAAGGAAGAGAGATAGACCCGTAAGTATACCGATCGACTCAGAATCACTTTCTGATTCGATTTAGCTATGTCCGTCTGTCCATGTTAATTTGTGTACAAACTACGGGTCGCAATTTTCATTCGATCGTCTTAAAATTTGGAATGGGCATGTATTTTGGCCTAGAAAGAAAGCCCATTGAAATTGGATAAAATCGGTTCAGATTAGGATATAGGTCCCATATATATGTTCGTCCGTTTTGCAGTAATACAGCAATAAAATGGTAATTTATTAACCGATTCTCTCGAAATTTGGCAGAAATGATTTTCTTATGACTATCGATGTTACTGGTGAATTTCACAGAAATTGGTTCAGATATGGATATAGCTCCTATATAAAGGGTGATTTTTTTGAGGTTAGGATTTTCATGCATTAGTATTTGACAGATCACGTGGGATTTCAGACATAGTGTCAAAGAGAAATATGCTCAGTATGCTTTGACATTTCATCATGAATAGACTTACTAACGAGCAACGCTTGCAAATCATTGAATTTTATTACCAAAATCAGTGTTCGGTTCGAAATGTGTTCATTCACCGTAACGTTGCGTCCAACAGCATCTTTGAAAAAATACGGTCCATTGATTCCACCAGCGTACAAACCACACCAAACAGTGCATTTTTCGGGATGCATGGGCAGTTCTTGAACGGCTTCTGGTTGCTCTTCACTCCAAATGCGGTAATTTTGCTTATTTACGTAGCCATTCAACCAGAAATGAGCCTCATCGCTGAACGGTGAATGAACACATTTCGAACCGAACACTGATTTTGGTAATAAAATTCAATGATTTGCAAGCGTTGCTCGTTAGTAAGTCTATTCATGATGAAATGTCAAAGCATACTGAGCATCTTT